>NW_015094506.1:567001-664960 GCF_001431845.1 Calidris pugnax
CCCTCGCCCAAGTGCCGGGCATCCCCCCGCAGCCCCGACGGAGCTCTCCCCCGGCGGCATGGGTCTCCCGGGGGGCTGCCGGTCTCCCCGGGGGGCTGCCGGTCTCCCCGTCCCCGCCGCACCCTCGGGGAAGCTCCCCGCCGCTCCACTTCAGGGAGCGAAGGAGCCGAAGGAGCCGGAGGCGCTTTCTTGGAGTGCAACTTTTCTGCACGACTCAATAAACATCCCTCGTTATTTCAACGCTGGAGCCAGGCAAAAACTCTGCTGGTTTCAAAGCGCTGGATGGATGAGATCCTTGGGACGCGAAGCTGAGACTTAGGAGCGGATCCAAACCCCATTAAAACCAGCAGAAAGCCTTCCAGTGCTGTCAAGGACGTTGGGATTAGGCCCTTAAAGCAGTTTGTGTGAACCACAAAAAGCGGGTTCCAGTGCCTGAGAGGAACACATTGCGGTGGTGGCCACATTTCAGTCTATATTCTTACCAATGTATAGGTGTTGTGGCAGTGGTGGGTGACCTTTTTGATGAGCTTGCCATTTAAAAAAGGATCTAGCATATAAGCAATGATTGAGGAGAATTAACAGTTCACTTAATGAAATCACTAATATTGATAATTAATACTTGAATACTAGTTGGGAAAGCAGTTGTGACATTTCAGACTATACGTGCAATCCCAGGTCTCTATTTTTTTGATCCAAACGAGCGGTTTTGTTGCTGAAAACTGTTTGCTTTGCTGGTTGCAACACAGTTTACTAACAGATAAAGAGGAACTTGCTCTTGGCTATTTTTCTCACTTTTCTTGAGTGCTTTCCGTTCTCAAGCAAAAACGTGATTTACTTTTGTTTCAGTAAATAAAAAAAAAGTTATTTACTGTTCCAGGATTTGTGTTTATAAACGCTCTTAACTGCTCAGCAGTTAAGATGATTCAACGATACTTTTGAAACCTCCATTCGATACGATACGGACACGCAAAAGAAATACCACTGGTCCTTTATATAATCGAACCTGATGATTTGTCTTATGTAATTTCATATCTTATACCATTTTGTATGTGAAAGAAATGGAACAACAACAATAACAAAAAAAGCAACAAAAATGTTTTCTTTCCCGCTGGCTGCGGAGTTCCTGTGGACAATGTTTGCAGAGTAGGGCCCGATCCTTGGCAGCTCCCTCTGCCTTAAGCAGCAGCAGAACTGGAATCTACACGCAAGTCCCAGCACTGGATCAGGTCTTCATTCCTGAGGGTTTGGGGTTTTTTTTTTAGAAGTTTGTAAAATCTGTGGGAATTTTTTTAGATGTTTGTAAATTGATCAAAATTACCTTGAGCAAAGAAGTTCCTCTTTTAAGTTTGACTCAGAGAAAATAATTGTTTTATGATTTATTTCTCTGCTAACACATGTATTCTAAAATACTTAGGGAAGGGGAATTGTGGTACTTTTCACCGCTCTGCAATCTGTTATTTACCTGCAATAAGGAAAAAGTCTTTAAAAAGATGTAAGGAAAAAAGAAGTAAAACTAGCTTTTGCATAAGAATGGCCAGACAACTCTAGAAAACTATTTAATTTATTTAAGTTACGGTTTAGAGTTTACAGTCCTCTAGATTTTATTGAGGTAAAACCCTCATTGAAGAAGGGACCCTGGATTTAGACAGGTTCAACTTTTTTCTGTGAGACCGTAAAGAAACCTGTAGCCTCAGTTGGTCCATCGCCGCTGCACCTTTATGGTAGTAAACATATATTGAGCAAAAGATCTTCTCGAAATTACAAGAGACCATTTTGTGCTAAGATATACGTAAAGGGAGTTAGAGCTGTCCCACAGAAAGTCACTGGCACAGTAATTGGAGTCATTGGCTTGGCTGCTTTTAGAAAATAAGGCGGTTTTTCTGCCACTGGTGCAGTGAGTGTGCAGGCAAGGAAGAAGGTTAGCGTAGCAGTAAAAGCTGCAGCGTCCCTAAGTGTAAACACCTTTGCATTTTTCTAGCTTAATTTGCAAGTGGTTTGCAAGTTAGGACAGCCATAAGGAGGAGCCTCCCCTGGGACACTATTTCTATACATAGGATTTCACCATAGCAAAATAAAGGTGAAATCATGAGATCACTGAAAACCGCGCAGTGATAAAACATCAGTACCTCTTCAGATGAAGACTTTTGAAGAGGTGGCCTTAAATACAGCCGGGGCTTGACGGGTGGTGACAATGGCTTTAGAGCAGCAGTGGGCTGTCATGTAACTAATACAAATATAAGGTCAGTCCTTTGGGGATACTTGGTGTGACATTTGAGTCCAAATAATTAGCTCACAATTCCGTGAGCGGTGAGGTTTGTGAATTTTCCGAGTTCACCCACTTGTCTGTTTCCCTGCGTCTGTGCTGGATTTTCCATTTGTTGCATTGTGTCTGAAAATGAATAACCCCTACGATCCCACCCTGCTGGAGCCCAGCGCCCCGGCGGCCGAAGGGATTTGATTGCTAACATTCTAGTTAGGAAGATGGAGAGCATAAAGGATATTTGATGGCTGAGCGATCCTATAGACAACAAGTGTAGGAAGGAAGAGAACGTGGTGATGATTAAGCCAGTGGAGGTCTGTGGAGGGGTTTTTTGGGTATGTCTGTACTAAAAATGTTCTTGCACACACTTTTTAGGTCCTCTAGAATTGTATATATGCGTTGGAGAGTTTCTATGAGTATTTAAAACTGTAATAGAATCTGCTGTGAGAGATGGGTCCCTGTCCTGCGATGTCTGCTCCTCAGGAGAGGCACCTGTTGAAGTCCATGTGTGTGGCTTGGAGAGGGCAGGTGCCCTGGGTTAGCTCGTAATGATCCCTCCCAATGGCTGGGAACGTGTAATAACTTAATTGCAGCTATTTTACATGCATAACTAGCCCTCCTGGCCTGTCTTCTTTCCCATTTATCTTCTCCCAGGAGATTTGCAACAGGAGCAATTGATGAGCTGTAAAATACTGGCCGGTGTTAGAAACGGTGCCTTGAGTCAGGGGCAGAGTCTTTCTGTAGGAGCTGTAGCTTCTGTATGGAAATACACATTGGGGTAAATACTTTTGGCTGTTCTTCCCTTTCTGATAAATTTGCAATCAGGAAAAGTGAAGAGGGTTAAATACAGCCTTGTCTCTCTGTACCTACTAAGGAAGAAAAAGCTCATTTCCAGTTTAAATTGCCTCAAGACTAAAATGCTGGGCTCAGCGCTGTCTCGTTTCCTTCACTTCAGCTACAGTTAAGCTCTTTGTTTTCTTTTATCGGTAAGTGAACTTAATTTCTCTATGATGAAACTTGTTAGAGGAACTAAGGAGCTGACTCACAGCTATGAGTGATGGGTTTGCAATTAATTAGCAGCTTATCCTGAGCATTTTTGTGTAGGATCCCAAATATTATGGTGATGGGAAACAATACATTTCAGATAGATGGAATGCTCTCCGAATGAGCGAGTCCCTGAAAGTTACAGCCCTGGCAATTTGAAGCATTAATTTCAGAGCAGCAGGTTGATGATGTACGTGGGGATTTTGTTGGTTTTCTAGTCTTGCTGAAGCCTGATGCTGTGGTCATCGCTCTGAGAAATTTCCCACTGGAGCTCTGGGCTCCATGAACCCCAAGGCATAGACTCAAACACCTCAAAACACAAAATCCTCTTCTCTAGGGGTTTTGTATCTGCTTGCTGAGATTGTGTCTAGAAAAAAAGAGATTTGCCTGGAAGTAAGAACTATAAGTTTTGAGTGTTAGGAATTATTGCCTTTTTTTATTTTTTTTTAGAATACTGTCACTAGAAATGGAACTGCTTGTTGGTGCTCACCTCTTTCTTGTCTTTTTAAACTTTTGCTCCTTAGAATAATACTATCAGACTGTTGTATTTCCTTCAGTGCAGCCATTTTTACTGATTTGGCTATTTGGTGCAAGACTTGTGGACGTTCACACTAAGTTGGTTAAACTCATTATATGAAAAATATCTTACATGCAAATATAAGTTTGCAAATGAGACCTCCATGTCAACAAAACAGGCAGCTTTCTGCTCTTGTGTAGATCTGTAAATCCAGATCTGGCTTGTGCTAAACTTGTAGAGCAATATAACACCAGAAATGCAGTGGTGAGGGGAATTTAAAAGTAGTGGAAAAAGCCAAATGTAGGGGTAAATACAGATACCACTAAACGCAATGATAGAAGGATTAATATTTTATTTTTTTCCAGAATATTATTAATTGCTAAACTCTATCAGAAGTGCTAAATCTACTTTGGCTGCCTCTGAGGAAAGGCAGTACGGAGGGGGAGCCCAGTTCATAAGTGGGGTCTCATGAGTGGTCACCCAGAGCTGGGAGGAACCACCTGTGTCCCAGAGCTCGGTTCCCCCATGGTGACAGCAATGCATACCTAATTAGAAAGGCCTGACAGAACATCCTTTCCACAACCCATGACACTTTTCAGCACCCTGTAACTGAGCTGCAACCTGCTGCAAAAGATCAAAAGCTCCTATCTGTCAGAGGCCAAGCAGGAAAGGCTGTATATTTTACTAATGTTCTAGCATCTTGCAGAATCAGGCCATTTGTTGAATAAAATTTGTGGATGGTCATAGGAAGTAGGCTTAATCCTATCCTTCAGAGGAGAAAAAAGAATAAAATCCTCAACAGCCTGATTTGTGTGGTTCCCACCTTATCTGACATTCAGTTTAATGATGAACATGTGGCTGCATGTCCTAATTAAGCAAACGAGTATTTAATGCTGTTAGCTTCCGCAGCATAGCTTATAGGTACTGTGCTCTTGGGTGTTCCCATCTCTGATGATCAGAGGAAAGTAAAATCCTTGCTATTCCTCTACCCCCTACAAAACTTAAGCAATGTGGGGAAACAAAAATTCCTAGCTGGTCCTGTAGGTGACAGGGACCTGATAGACACAGTAAGAAAATACTGTGCAAGCAAACGTGGAAGTGGAGTCCTGCTCCACAAGTGCTATGTGTCAGGGTACAGCAGTAGCATGGTGTTTGGTGACAAGAGATGCCTGCTCCTGCCGGGGCTGTTCCCTGGGTGCCTGGGCAGGAGCAGGCATCTCTTGGTGGCTGGAGGGAATGGGCTTCTTTGCAGAGCCTCAGCACAGCTCTTTGGCTCTGAGGCTCTGTATGTCAGACCTGGCCAAGCAGTGGGTCAAAGATTTGCTGGCCAACACACCTGGCATCCCAAAGTCAGCAGGAGAGGACCTATGCCCAGTGCTGCGTGTGAGACGGAGATCCTGGGTGCTCACAGTGTGACACTGTAGTGCACTAACTCAGAGCTTAAGAGAGCTCTGAGGTCCACAGCAGAAGAAGGCAGCTGCTAGGTGAGACTGACTCCATGCCTTGTGCAGGCTGAGGGCTGGGACGCCCAGCTTCCTTATTCCCAAGCAGTGGCAATAGCAGATCCCTCTGGTCGGACTGGCTGGTTTGCACAGATTTCCCAACGTTGGAGCTCACATTCCTCTCTTAAACACAGAGTCACGGGGACAATACTGGTGCGGGGGCCCCTCTAATGCAAACATTTTTTTTAAAAAATGAGTTGTGGTAGGGGTAGCAAATGGCCTCCATTGTAACAAGGTGGGGAGAACTGGGGAGGACTGCATTTAAAGAGTGGTTTAATCACATGGATGGAGCAGAATGTTCACCTCTCCTCCTTGCTGGGTCATTTCCACTTTGAGCTCTGCAAACAGACCGTCTATTGAGCAGTTAGTATTCAGCGCTGAATATTCAATACTAGACTCTTGTTTTGGTGAGTCTTAGGCAAAAAAAAAAAAGGAGAAGGAAAGAAGACTTCTCTTTTTTCTCATGTTCCCTCCCTGAGTTTGCTTTGCATATTGTTCAGAGGAGATTAGAGACTTCTCAGAAAAGCCAGGCTCCTAGTTTTAAAAGCACTGGTCTAGTTTCATAGTACCTTTTAAGGAAAAGGAAGAGACAGCATGGAAGGGACTAAGTTCATACAAGGTTTAGAAATCTGTAATTCTAGGCACTTCAGGACTGAGTGAAGACTTTCCAATGAGCACATTTATGCTGTAAATTTAATAGCATGAAATGCTTTCTCTGCATACACAGATTGGTTCTGATAGGTACCAATCTTTGTGGGAGCATGCTATGATGGTTTATTAATGTCTTCTCTGCTAGTTTTGGGATGCAGATATTCTCTGGGTGCATGATGAGAGCTGAAAGAAATTTGTTTCTGTCTAGTTAGTGCCATATTTGCTCCCAAAAAAGGTTGTTAGTAATGTCATGGCTGCATCCTTCAACAGTAGTGAGAACTGCTAGGTTTGGAATAGATGTGCATAAGTGAGGAAAAGTGGCCACCATTTCAATAAATACAGTATCTCTTTCCTTTGATTCACAGTCCTCTTCAGTCGTCATTGTCTCTTTCTTACTGCTGTGATTAGGTGCTGACACCTGAGTTGCCTTTGTGCATCTGTGTCTATCTCTTTTTTTTTCTTGTTCCTTCAGTCTTCTGGCCTGGATGCTGTTTCTTATGAGAAATATTTCTCATAGTTCCATCCCTTCAGGAGCTGACCTCTTCTCTTGATGAAAAGAAAAAAATCACTCTGTAGTTGCTCTTTCCTCCTATATCTTATTTTTGACCATGCTCTTTTCTTTGTCATCCTTCCTTTTGTTTCCTTTCTATTCCTTTTTCATGTCCTTTCAAACAGCCAGCCTTCTCTCTCTTCTCTCACCTCCCTGAGCCCCAAAGCCAGTTTTTCTTGCATCTCCCACCCGCCTCACATCTTTTTGTTTTGTTATCATTGTGGGCCCATCTTAGTGATGTACTACCATTTCTGCGCCAAATTGGCTTGTCTGCTGGAGTCATCGGCTCCTGAGGCAGAGAGAAGCATTTCGTGCATTTGATGCAAATCCTGTTTCTTGTTGAGTCGCAGACTTCCTGCTCAGCCAAATGACTCCAGCCTTTTGCACTGGTGAAGTAGGGCTGAATTAAGGATTTGGGGACTGCCTGTCTTGTCATGCACACTGGTGAGCTGAGGGACCATGGCAGCAGCCAAGAATGTTTAACCCAAGAGCTAGTGAGCGGAGTCTGCTGTAGGGTAGGAGTATAAGAGATGTTGTGATAGGCACCCAGAAGTGAAGACCCTCCTCTTATCAGATCTGTAGTGTGCCTTACATTAATCCATAAAAAGTTAATGAAAGCTGGGGCAAAAACGCCATCAAGAGACTGTCTTTTATGGCGTAGAAGCATGAGGGTATGCTTTGCTGTATGCAGAGCTGGTGTGGGAAAGCATGTGTTATGTGTGATTATCCTTCTGATGGAAAGGTTGGCTGCCTGTTGCACACCTGTGTTAAGTTATCTGCCCTGGGAGAGCTGAACTGGTCAGATACTGGTGTCACTAGCTTAAATGATCATAGGTGAAAGTGAGGCAATGTCACTACAGTGAAATTGGACCAGGTGAGGTTCTCTTCTCTGTTAAATGAGGAATGGCCTTGATACGGCAAAAACCAGGAGGCTGTTTATGGGTCTGGTGAAACTTACTTTTCAAAATAAAGTGACAGATAGCATCTGTGTATTACTGGGAGAGGGAAATGGCTACTCTCAATTAACATGCATGCTGAGTTGGAAATAGGGTAGCAACACGATAACCGATTCCAGAGAAGGGAATAGGACTTTGAAGTCCTGTCTGATCCAGGTTAGAAGCTGCCCTAAATGCCAGAATCAACATGCAGAGGAATCTTGTATTCTAGAGCTCCTGTCTGTGCTTGATCTACATTTGGGATGCAGCTTCTTAATGAGGAATCTTGTTGACAGAGTACTTCAGTGAAAGTATCACATTTAGATGGACCTCTGCACAGTACACAGAGTAACAAGAAAGTAACATCTCATAAATTCCAGTTTTCCTACCCAAGTATTCTAGGTGAGTTATAAGACAATTAACCTTGGTGCTTTTTGTTATATCAATTTAAACACAGCATGCAAAATTTTTAATACACCTTATTAAACAGGTTAAGAGAAAATCAGTACTAGGAGGGAAGACTTGGTTAAACAAAATGAAAGAACCCTTACAGATTCAATTCCTGTGATATCATAGTGAATTTCACGATGCTTCACCAGAATCACAAGTCATAGAAAAAGGACAAAAGTGTTCCTGCCAACATCTAGTAAGTGCCCTGGACCAATGTCCATTAACCCCGAAATAGTTCCAAGAGAACTGTATGCCAAGAAATGAGAACAAAAGAAAGGACTACAACAAGAGTGCCTGACATTTTGCCCTGTTGGAAATGAAATAAAAAGTTAGATTAGCAAACAAAGCACCAAGGTATCTGGCAGCTTGTCAGAGTAGCAGCTCTACCATCTGCACCAAGGCCATGTGTCACTGTCATCCCTGAGGAGCAGGTCTCTTGGAAGAACAGAAGATGGCCATGCAGGACCGACCGAGGAGGACACTGGCATGATTTCCTGTGGAGCCTGAAGATGTTCCTGGCAGCTCGCGAGCACTAACTGAAGGATATGTGCCTTGTCAGCCAAGGCAGCAAGGAACAAAATCGGGCTCTGTGTGGCAGGTCCACCTCAATGGTCAAAGAGGAGCTGTTTTGTGAACGAGGACATGAACTCCATGTGATAGAGTAATCGGAGGGAACAGCAGTTGGACAATGGCCCTGATATGGTCTCATAAACCTTTCATTTGAGCATGGAGAGAAGGGAGATTACATCACCTATGAAAGCCTGAATCTTAGAAAATCCCCATTTGTGTGATTAGTTGTCCTTAATAGCTTGTTCTGCTTAATTTTTGTTGATTTTGGTAAGTTTAATGCCCTCCATGGGCGCTGGTGGCTGCCAGGCCCTGTCATGTTACAGGCACACAGTTTTTCATTGCATTGTGCAGAGGCCAGGCTAGGAAATCTTGCTCAGGTCTTGGTTTTACAGCAGATGGAGGTTTCAGAGAACGGGTGATTTTTGTTTGCTTTCTTCTCGCGTGGCAGATGTACCTATAACCAGCAGTGCTGTGCTGCAAGGTGTATGGGAGGTTCAGAACGTGAATCCTCTGCTTCTAGTCAGAGCAGGTGTGATGTGCAGCCGGTACTAGAGCAGGCTTTCATAGTTTGAGGGTCTGACTTCAGGTTTATCTCCTGATCATTACCCCTGACAGAAAGGGATAGTCTTTTTTGCCTTTAAGGGATTGTTTCAAGGCAGTGATTTGTCTGCGAAGTTGATATGACTAAATGAACCAAGACATTGAAGTTTTGTAAGGTGCAGTTTTAACTTGCGCCAGAGAAAATATTAGATGTACTGTCTCATTTTTTGCTTTACTTCTATCCATGTGGCAGTTAGAAATTAGCTTTGCAGCACACTAACGGACAGTCAAAGAACACAGACTGTTCAGACATCATGAATTTAACATCTGTAGAGGTTAGAATTTCTCTGTCCACGGCAATGGTACCACACAGACAGTATGAACAAAGGGTTTGTTGGGTGGTGGCATGTCTCAGACCATGTTCATCAAGACAAGCTCTGCAGAGAAAAGCATCACTGGATGGTGCAGACCTCAGCATTTATTCTGAGACAGACAACAGAAGAAGCTGTCAGGGTAGCAGTGGTTTTCCTAAAAAAGAAAAGCTATAGAATATCATCCCATCAACACCACTGAAAATTTTTGTGGCAAATATCATATCTGGTTAGTACCATGGGCTAGCAAGCTAGAAACGGGAGGTTCCATGACCTTCGGTCAGCCTCCTGAGCTTTTGAGGTACTGCTTTCACCTGCTCTTTGCAACCACTTTCTCTTGGCCTAACAGATCAGATGAGCAGCCAGGCAGTATTGCTGGCCAACTTGGTACTGAGACACTTGGCAGAGATGCTGCAGGAAGAGATGAGTAACTCTTCCCTCTGAGAACGATGAAGAAATAACTCAGAGGGGTGCTAAGACTCCATACGCACAACAGGAGTTCCTCCTCTGTCACAGGAACTGTAAAATTAAGTCTGCCATCAGTTCTGAGTATTCATTTTTTCCAACAGGTCCTCTTGTAAATCCACTAAAATTTGGTGGTCCCTTTGTATTTGCATCATCTACATTTTATATGCCTTTGCTCACAGTTAATTTCTCATTTTTTATACATTTGCCTTGAGAAGCGGGGGAAAAATTGTAAAAACAGCTGTGAATAAAAATAAGGAGTTGGACTGTTGCAGCTGCACCATCCAATTTGGTACATGGCTCGAGTAGTAGTTTCAGGTCCTGAAAAATCTCTAATTCTTATTCCAGAGGTGTCTATTTCAGTGACAAGCAAAATTCAGTGGAAGAAATGTTGGGCCCTGTGCAGAACACTAGGTGAATTGTCATCCTTGTTGGCAAATGGCTTTAAAATTCAGAGTACGGGAGCCCATCTAGAACTGAAGGTGTATGAGAGATTTCTATGCAGCTGCTAGGGTTGTAGTGAAATAAGTGTATGGTGATTGTTCAGGCTCTGATACTGGGATTACAACAGGCCCCCGCTATGTTTCTAGAACACGAACATTCCTACTATTTCAGTAAAAAATAGCGATTCAAAATTATGCCAGTGATACGACCGTATCCAGATCAGAGGATATGGTGTAACAGGGAGAAATCAGTGCAGTCAGTACCACTGCAGGGTAATGAGGTGAGGCAAAATGCAGCTCAGATTAGATGACCACAGAGTTCCATTCTGTCTGTAAAATCTTTTAATCTCCCTTCAGCATGCACACATGTGCCCACAGGGCTGCAGCCAGAGGCTCTGGGTACGCTCACCTCCCAGCTGTGGGGTGCAACCTCTCCAGCTGCTTTTGCCATCCTGCCTGGGTGTTGAACAGAACACGGTGGCTCTCAAAGGCCAGAAGAGGCTGTGATTACAGGTTGTGCTAATACTGCAGCAACTCTTAACCCTTCTGGCAGGACAGCAGCTGCAGAAGCCAGTGCCGCTTGCGATGAGGCCCTCCTCCTCTGCCCCTCTGCAGAGCGGAGCCCAGGTGGCTTTCTCACTGCTCTCGCTGTGGCTACACACATGTGGGAGCAATGAATGCTTTCTTTTCTGGGCTGCGAATATGCTAAGCCAATAACCATTACACAAGCAAGACGGAGTAATTATCTCATTAAACGTACTGGCAGTATGCAGGCACCTCTGCTGTATTCTCTCGCCTCGAACGAGGCTCTGTAGGGAGAAGCCTTTCAAAGGCATCTTCCAGGAGCAAATCCTTCCTTCTGAAGGAGGTAATGTGTGAAAATAATTTGTCAAAGAGGTATTTAAAAAGCAGTTTGTGCTGCTCTTTCCTGATAGTTCGAGAAAACTCCTGCCCCTGAGCAGCTCTCATGTGTTTGCCTCTTTTCTGGGGAGTTCCAGCCTGTTTGAAGCACCATACCAATAAAAATAGGCTTCTTGGTGTGAAGAGCTGTGGTGGGGACAAGGGAAAGCCATGCAGGCCTCCGTTCTGGCAGTTCTTAAAAACAAGCTCAGTTTAAACTTCTGTTGTTAAAAGCATGGGGGAAACATTTAAGTGGAGTACTCCCATGCTTGAAGTTCAGTGTACGTGCCAGTCTTAGCCAGATTAGGACCAAAGAGAAAAGAGGTGAAATGAGGGCCAGAACTAGTTCCGTAGTTCTTTTAAATCCATCTTTCAGCACTTCATTGGGAACAATTTATATTTTTTGTTTGCATCATGATAAGTTACTCTATCAAAAAATTGACACTGGAAAAATTGTTATTTGAATAGCTATCTCCTTTCCCTCCTGTTGGAACCCTGTGGAAGACCTATTCGTATTTAGTGGTATACCAAATTATATAACAAAAGTTATAAGGCTGAGGGACATAGTTGTGTGCTTCATTATAATTTACTCTTGATCCTTGCAAAATTAAATACTTGATATAGTATTTAAATGTCCATCTTCAAAACACCATTAATTACACCTTAGTTGCATTTTTTGCTAACAAGATTGTAATAGCTTCTGTATCTTGTTACAGTACAGAGTTATCAGTGTGTGACTACATTATATTTTACTACTGGATATTAATTTATTTATTTTGCCTGGATATTTTTTGGCTAGTGCTGATCCTTGCTCAAAGCACTGTGCTGGTACACCTGAGGCTGTGGTACAATTCTGGTGCTCAGGGTGGGAAGAAGTTCTAGGGAGTAAGGAGGGGAAATGCCTTAAGACTTGACACACTGAAGACACAGTGAGTAAAATTACACCCTGTATGAGACAGAACGCATTTTCTTTTGTTCTCACAAGCACTCCCCACTAGAAATTTGGGGGTTCTACTTTTTGTGTTGACGATTCATCATTGTTATTAGGTCTGGTATGCATTTCTGCTTAATCACCACTGAACCCTCTGTTAGCCTGTGACAGTTCCTGATGTGAATTTCTGCCTATGAGAAGTTTGTAAGGTCCAAGTGCAATAATTTAGGCTTTAATCGTATAAAATCTTCCATGCCTTGTGACTTGATGCCCGTTTAGAGCTGCAGTGTAGTGTGATTTGCATCAGCCTTGGGATCAAGTGATGAAGGCTCCAGCTACAGATGGGGAGGGTCAGCCATGGGTCTCTTCCTCTGGCTCTGCATCCAGACTCCCTGGGACAGACACCAGTGCAGTGTGTCGTGAGGACAGGAGCATTCGATGTGTACAGGGCTCTACCCAGAATTAACTCTGAAAGAACTTATAAAAAACAGACTTAGTTTTGACTTTCTGTTTTGTTTGCTCTGCCTCTTTCTCTCTTTTTTAAAAATTATTTTTAATTTTTTCTAATATTAATTAGGCAGGTGCTATCGTGTCTGGGATCTGTAGGCTCCTGGAGGGAATATTTTCAGTTTCAACTGTGGCTGTATTTTCTTTTAATGCCTGAAGGTGTTCTTATTAATATTGGGAGTTAAAAGATTTGTAAAAACTTTTTTCTTTATACAAACAGTAAAAAAATTCTACTTATTGGTATTTATTTATACTACTTATTAGTATTTATTTATAATTACATCACTCAGTTTGAGATAATACAGCCTTTAAATAGCCAGTTGGTTTTGTTGCATTTTGTGATGCGCCAAATAATTTGACAAATTTGCCATAAACTCCCTGACATTTTTGCTCAAAAGAGTTAGTTTTCTTCATTCTTTGCTGCCAGACAGGTCATGTATCTTTTCAGGCTCGAAGAATTTCTATCAGCTATTTAAATGCAAGGCCACAAAGACAAAGCCAGACTCAGGCTGCAGCGAGCTGAACTGGGGTGATTCAGGACCAAAGGAGTTGCAGCACATAATTAAACAGTAACTGCGCCCTACTCCAGAGACTTTGTCTTGTAGTGTAAAATGTTTGCTTTACAATGAAAAAGGGGCATATACTTAGTTATCAAAGACAGTACGTGAATAAGGGCGGTGAAAATTGTTATCGAGCGACACTTAAAAAGTTGTTTTTCCTACTACTTAGGCAGGGAAGATGACTAAAGATGGCTGCTGCCAGTTCCCTGCTGCTGAGGGAAGAGGATGCATCCCAGCTTCCCAGCTCTGGGCGCCGGGAGGAAAAGAAAGGGCAGAGCTGGGCATCGGTCTCTCCTTGGCGCTAATGGCAGCCGCCTTTGCTTTTACTCCCTGCAGCTGGGCTCAGAGCCAAGGGAATTATATACAGCCATGGCTGTGCACTGAAAGGAGGAGGAGGAGGAGGTAGCATAATCTTTCCCAAGGCTTCCTGCACCTCTCGCCGATGTTGTCCTCTTCTGTGGCAAGTTTCTCTTCACCTCATCGTGTTCTGTGAGGATCCCAGCTCCTGTCCCCCGGCTCGCGGCACTGAGACGGGAGAGGAGAAGACTCTATTAGCTCAGTTTTAGGGCAGCGAAAGAAATCTGGCAGGAAGCAGCCATCTCGTTGTGTTGGCCTTTAGAGGAGGAGGTGCTACCCCCCCACCCGATGCAGCTGAGCGGCGCGAGAAGGGAAAGCCTCGAAGCCTGAGTCACCGCAGGCTTTTGGGCCGGTACCCGAGTGGGAGCTGATCGAGTTCTATGTTGCTGTGTCAGCAGCCTTAAAGTGATTTTTGTGCAAAGCCATGTTGAATTTGATGGGAGAAGAAATATCCCACAATCCTTTTATTGAAAATAAGAGTTATTTTTCGCTGATTTTTCAGAGGAGTTCCTTCCTAGCGAAGAGGCAGCATGGTCGTGAGGCTCCGTAGGTGCGGGGCAGATTGATGGTGTGTGAGGAAGGCACACGTGGGGACGTGCTTGTGCCGACAACGGCAGCCCTGCAGCGTGTTGATTACCACAGGGAAAATGGGCAGAGGGAAAGGAATGGCCTGGAGCCGCCACAGCCTCTCTTACACTGCCTGAAAACCAGACGGGCACAAAGCAACGGTACCTGGAGTCTTGTGGCAGGGCCTGGCAATCAGCCCTGACGGGCTCTCAGCAGACCTTTCTGAAGTCCTACCCAGGTGCTGTTGCCCCTTGGTGTGGCAGTGCAATGTGTACAGAGGAATATACATGAGTTTGTGCAACTCTCTGGGTTTAAAAAGCATTTTTTTCTGCGGTATGTGTTTGGCTGTGACTATTGCTGTGTTTATTTATTGGCATGAAGTGCTGAAATGAATCCATGGCAACTTTTACCTTCTATAAACCATACGGGCAGCTTTCCCAAGACGCTGGGCTCCTGCTCTCCCTTCAGGCCTGCTGCTGGGCTGGGCTTTCTCTGTACTGTGTTGGTAGCCCAATGTATCTTGGCGCAGGTGGCTTATGGAAAGGAATCTGCAGCCATTTCCGTGTCTTTGAAGGTGTTTCTGGCTCCGGCAGTCTGCTGACGGCCAGGCCTGTTTCCCCTTAGTCCTTGTGGGTTTCTTCGCTCAGCGGGGTTGTTTCCTGTCATAACTTGCAGGGTTACCTTGCAAACTTCCCACCTGTCCCTTCTTTTTCTTGCTTTGACCACAGGGAGCACTGTGAGCATAAGTTCACTTCTTCCCATGTGTATGTACGCCCTTGAAAAATAATCTTATGAGGGAGGTCATCTTACAAGGGTAGCAACATCCAGGGACTCCAGGCAAATTCAAGTACTCGTATTTCATACTTTGTCCAAGGAAGCACATAGGAAGGTGCAACTTTTTCCCTGACAACCCTTAACAGTAAATTCTGCTGAGCCTGGTACATCCTCTAAAGTCACCAGGGGATGTATGTTAGAGGTTTCAGAAAGAGGAACAGCAGAGTCAAATCAATATAATGCTATTCCTCATCTGACTGGTGGGAATAAATTGGAAGTGAGAAAGAGGGGGGACAGGAGTGGTTGAGCACCCACCACGGAGTGACAAAGATTCAAGTAGCTCAGTGGCTGCTGACTCGCTATGTCGGGCTCGTACCAGCATGGAAAAGATTTCGGTAGGGCCTGGGACTCCACCGGGGTGAATGGGGTCATAGGACTGGACTTCAGAGTGCACTGTTTGAGCCCTGCTGTAACAAAAATTTACATGAATGGTTGATTTCACACACGTGAAGAGTTCTTCCAAAGCCAGTGGAAATGCTCAAGTACATAAGTCTTTGCCAGACTAAGCCTTTGAAACACACAAATTGCATTAATTTATGTTGCACACATGAGATGATTTTTTTTTTAATGTACCATGTGATGGGGAAGGGCGAGAATATCCCGAGGAGCTTTGTGATGTGCATGGGAGCATTTCAGCCTCTGTTGTTTAAAAACAAACAAACAATGAAACTAAAAAGCAACACTTTAGTTTGAAAGCAAGAACAGATTTTCTTGCTAAATAACCTCAGACTGACCACATTTTAACAGAAATGCTACAGAACACCATCTGTTGAAAACCGATGCTTTATTTAGTTTTATATGTTGGAAGTCTATATCTTTATGCAAAGACAAACACACCAAAAAGAGCATCTTCGTTCTTTTGCAGAGAGTTGGATTGAACGATGTCTCAATGAAAGTGAAAACAAACGTTATTCCAGTCACACCTCTCTGGGGAATGTTTCTAACGATGAAAGTAAGTAACTTGTCATTCATTTAAAATGAGTGTGAATGAGTCCAAGTGCTAATTTCTTGCTATATGTTGCAATATCTTGGTGATGTTTTTAGTACTCTGTAGTTTAGAGTCAACTCACTTGACACGTCCAATAGTTCTTTTTTTTTTTTCTGGAGTATTTTCTACTTTGCATTATTTAAAATGTAATTTTAAATATTGTATTTAAAAGTAACACTATCTATTAGTTAAAATAACCAGAAGAATTTGTGTGTCATTGAGTAAAGGTTGGGTGACCTCTAATATGTGCTGTTAGTATTAGCTCATGAGTAAAACCATCTGGTTTTGCTTTTCACTGATGAATACCATGCAGTTGAAATACAGGGAAAATTGTGCTGTTTTTCAATAATACTATATCAAATCATACATATAAATTCTTTATTTTAAGAATTAAACATAATCAGACTTTTTTTATTAAAATCACTTATTAAATCACGATATTGCTTGCTTTTTAGTCACAGAGAGGAAACAATTATAAATCTAGCTGATTTTAAAATAGCTATTTTTTCTTAACTCTTCTAGTTAGAGTAATTTTATATCTTGAGGTTTAGGTAATTGAAAAGACCCCAGAATACCTTAAAATAACCTAATTGTTGCTTTTCAAATTGTAAGACAATTTTTAGTTTCATGTTTAGTTTCCCTGTTTATGCAATTCCTATTCTACTTAATTTGCCTAAAGCAAAATACTCTCCATGTTAGTCTTCCTCTCTGTATTTGTTATGTTAATTCATGTTACAGGTTATTAATGCAAACTGGATTCTTTAATTCAGAAAGACTCACATTTTTATAATATTTGAGCACATAAGTTTGGAAAATATATTTTTAATCACTTCTTAATTGCTGAATGTCCTTCTTATATCTTTTGTGTTTTAAGACAACTACTTTATTTTGATGTCACAGTAAAATTACGTGCCTCGTAGCACAGTGTGTTAGTGGATCAAGGAATAGGCTATATTGAGGCCCTACTCTTATTTATCTAAGGTTCTGTTTTCAGGCAGTAACTCTTCTGAAGGAGAATGGTATTTATTCATGACTCCCAAGCTAAGGACAGTCAATAAGAATCCTTAAAGACAGTTAATAAAACTTGGATATGTTTGGGGTTTTTGGTTTTTAAAAATTAAGGAATTATAAATTATTTTCTCTTTAAAAATAAAATTTTGGTAATTTTAGTGAATTGTAATGAAAATCAAAAAACATCTGCTTGTTAATTTGCATTTTACAAGACTCATGCTCACATTTAAACTGAAAGCATATATAACAAACTATCATTGGTTTTGCTACAACCCATATAGGGTAACAGATCTAGAACAGAACATAGAATGCGACTTATAATTATGACATGATTTTTTTAAAAATATAGCTAGTCGTGCTAAATAACTACCTTGACAATACTGTGTAGAACTGTGAATCTAAAGAAAAGCTCACTAAAGTCAATAGGGTTGAATCCTGAATTTCAAACCTATTAAGAGTCTACAGTCACTTCTCATTTATGACAGATTCTTTCCATTGCTTTCTCAGTAGCATCAGTGAAATGAATTTCATAAGGTTTTCAGGTAAAACTTCCACATACCTAGGGACAATAAGAAGTGGACCTGTGTGGGGTTAGCAAGAGCAGATATTTCAGACAATGGCATTAAGAAGATAGGATTTTTGTTCATTCTGTTTTCCAGTACTGGAATTAAGGGGCAAGTGATGATAATGAAAGGTGGCAAATTTAGAACAGATAAAACAAATATGTAAGTTAATTTATCCCACAATTTGTGTGCAGAAGATATTGTCAAAGTATGTAATGGAAACCCAAATGAAAATGAGAGTTGATTTCATCAAACTTCCTTCTTAATAGCCAGTTCTTCCAAATGCTTCCTTTGCACCAGCATTTCTGCAATGCAGATAAGAGAATTAATCCACCTGAAAAGTCATCCTTGCTTTTGAGGTGGTGGAGGTGAAGGGGGAGTAGGAAAGAAAAATAAGCCCAGCAGCAAGAAGAGCAATAATCTGTGAAATCCAGAACAAACTAGAAGTTTTGCCTTAGAAGTCGTTGCTTTATGTGCTCCTTTCCAGCCCTTGAGTACTTTCTAACATTCCTCTAACAGTGCCCACACACCAACTAAGAAATTTCCAAATCATTGTGTCACTCTTCGTCCAGCCTCTGTCATACATTTACAAACAGCAGGAGGCAAAATGTTTTCAGAAAAACCTATGTAACCTCTTTGAATTCTTCAGAGCAATGGTCAAATTGCTGTTGTCAGTGGAGCTCCAGTCTTCATCTGCAGCCAAGGCATCATCCATCTTTCTCTTGACTGTTAAGTTTTTTGTCTCTAATACATTAGGTAACTGTTGGCTGGGCTCTACCAGAGGAAATGTGGCTTTGGTGGTGGGTTAGGGGTTTTTTTTTTTGTTTGGCCTTGCATCCAGTGAAGGCTGTGACTTGCCCTGTGAAATGATAATGCTGTTACTCAGTATCGTGCTTGCTCTTGTGACTGTTTTTTCCTGGATGTTTTTAGAGTTTATAGGGTTTTAGGACAAGAGTAATAGTTTTGCTGGTTGTCTTTCCCATAGTTGAAGTATGCTACAGAGCCATACTCTAGGCCACAGAGGTCCCTTGCAACCTTCTGTTCTCATCCAGATATGCCCAGGCCTCTAAGCCTGCATTACATTGTGAAGGGAAGCAATGTCTCACAGTTGTGAATTCCCATAATTTTGCTCTTCTTGGGCCATTTCTTACCCTCTTGGCACCTTTTATGATCCCTCCCAAAACACAGCTTTTTTTACTCTAATATAAAAATTCTAGGTAAATTTTATTTCAGCTTCCAGTTTTATAAACATTTTTCCTTCCACCAGATTCGGACTCTATATGTTAGTTAAAAGATTGACAGGAAAAGGGAATGGTACATCCTCATATGTAATAACTAAAAAAAACCCACAACGTATTCTGTGTACTGTGCATTGAGCCAGATTCCAAAATTAAAATAGAGGTCTAGAAGAATACAATTCAAGGTTTATGCAAGTTTCAACTTCAGTCCTGTAGGGAAGGAGTCATGACGTTACATGATGAAGTGGAAGGGTTGCTATTCCAAATTTTTTTGCATATTTAGAAATGTGAATGTGTAGACAGTTCATATAAGATAAAAGAAAAGATCCAGTCTACTCTTTGCACTTCAAAAGCAGTGTTCAAAATCTCTGTTCAAACTGGCTGAAATGGAAGATTTATTCAGTAGTTTCTTTTTTCTTCTGTTTGAACTAGGTATCTTGCTCTTCCATTGGAAAAAAAACCACTTAAAAAAAGACACTTAACTGACATTTTCCTTGGGGAAAATTATTTTTCAATCATACCTACTCAGTTAGAACTATGCTCCCATGTGACTCAGGGGGTTTTTAGAAAAACCACACTATTTTAAAAGCATGGAATACATGCTAATGAGCCCAAATGTTTTTTATGGCTACGTGTAAGTAAAAGACAAGGTAGCTTTTTACTATCACTTAATTTTAGCTAAGGGCAAATCCCTTTTGATAATAGTCAGAACCTGGATTGCAGGGGCTACAGAGGAAGAGGCTATTCCTCTGAAAGATGTGGAGCTGCCTGAACTAAGGGAATGATTTTATCTGTATAAAACTATTAATGACATAACATGTTAGCTCCTTAGTGGTTTGGAGAGACACGCAAACAACACTGGAAAGTACAGGAGTCTTGTATTTATCTCTGCAGGGGAAATTAGAGCTTTAACTCCACTTCAGTTATGGCAAACAGACTTAACATCAATACTTCAGAAAAAGGTGTTGTAATGCGGGTCTTCACCTTGTGGATGTTCCGCTTACTGTATTTAAGGCAGTGTGCCTAAAGAGGTGCTGAACCTAGCTCCTATTGTCTCCATGTCTTGCTCAAAGAAGCTAGCAATCCCTCAGGCTGGATTTAAAGACAGATAGCAGAGTCAGAGGAAGTTCAGGGAAAGCCACAAACATATGCACAAGCTACAAGACAGAACTCAGTTCTGGTGGCTTTGAAAGAGAATTTTGAAAGGAGAAAGACAGAGCTGTTAGCAAAGAAATTTCCATGGAGTTTGAGAAGAACTTTCTCTGAAATACCTAGGAGCCAAGAAATACTATTTTTCTAGTACATAGATTATACCAGTTTTGAATCTCTTCAAAGGCCTTTCCCTTGCCAAGAGTTTTACTTGCAACTAAGCCATTACCTGCTTTCAGCTTGGGATGAGTACCAGCTTTCCTACCTACCTAAGCACCTTTCTTTGGAATGCTGGTGGTCCTTCTACTGGCAGTGGTGTGAACACACTAGATCTGGTCCTAGCAAATGGGTTTCTCCCTGAGGTGCTATATAGCTGCTGTACGTGTAAACACCTCCAGCTGTGCACTAGGAGCAGGGCTTTTCCTTATGACTTCAAGTCCTTTTGCATTTGTCACAGAACTGCCAGCGTTGTTCTTTGGTAGTGCCTTGAAGCAAGACTTCTTTTTGATACCTTTATTTCCCTTTTTTCACAAAGTAGATAACATTTTAAAAGTATTGAATCTTAAATGGTATGGGTTCATATTAATCTACAGTGTTGTTCTGATAGGGACATAAAATGACAGGCCAAAAAGTAAAGGAAAACAGTATTTCTTACCTCTTTCATGCTATACAAACAAATCTGGGATCAGACCCGAGTCAAGAGTTACAGAAAACATTCCCCGATCAATAGGGAAGCCATTAAGTGCCCTGCTACCAACTGAAACAAAGAATAAGGATGTTTATTATTTTTTGCTGGTCAAATATCTGACAAGATTATATTGTTAAACAACACAAGGTAGAATACAGATCTTGTATATGTAATATTGAAAGTCTGTATTTCTAGGTCCCTTCCATTCCTATACCATGTGCAGTTCTTTCCATCTATTTAATAAATAAGTCAAAGTTGCTGGAAAACAAATATTTTAGCAAACACCTGGTGAAAATGAGAAATATTTTCAGCTGATAGCTGATCCATTAGCAGAAAATACACACAAAAAACTTTGTTTTCTTGTACAGAGACTTGATGTTGGAGGAGGCAAGCACTAACTCTGTGAAAATCTTAGTTTTGTTGAAAATCCAGTTGTTCAATGGGTAATATTTTGATGGAAAATTGTGCTTAAAGATTTTAATTTTTTAAAAATAAGTTCAAGATCCATCATTCTTCTTCTTGGTTTTAAGAGATAGTTAATGGAGGATGCTGAAGAGTCTTGAAGAAGGATCCCCAGGAAGCAGATGTACTTGAGGAAGGGGATTTAAATTGCAGCTTATGATCTTATTGTTAGTTTCTGTTATTAGAACAAATCTTTACATGATTACGGCTGGCTTGTAGTGTGTCTGAGGACAGGTTAGGTAAAGCACCTGCTCACGAGTGGAAAAACAGCTGGGGAAGGGATGGAAGGGACATAGAGACTCTAAGATTGTATGATTTAGCCGGATAGTGCCATATATCCAGGGAAAATGCAACTTAGTGCAAGTGAAAGCCATCTAATAACAGATTTTTGAATACTAACCCCCTTAAATCAAGAAAGATAATCAAAAGGTTTATTCTGGGGAGGAGGGAGTAGTACCTCTTGGTTTCACAGGTAGAGGTTGTTTAAGATTTCTGCACCTTAGTTAGATGAGTGGTTATTTAGATCAGTGGCTTTTCAATTTGCATCCCCCTAGCAATTTCCAGCGAAGTAGAAAGAATTGTGTAGTGAATGATATAGAATTGTGCAGTGGATGATATAGGCTTTGACACTGACATAGAAAATACTGATTAAGAAAACGGATTACTTCTGTCCGGGAAGTAATTTGAACAAGAAGATGGTGGGGCACAGGAGGACGACTGGGCCCCCACATGCTGCTAATACATACCTAAAGATGGCTGCTTTGGTGGTTCTACCTTGCTGTGGTGCCTCCCTCCCTGCCATGGCAAAGGCTGAATCCCTCCTGTTGGTAGAAAGGTGCTGCAGTGCCCTGTGTTATGGGTCCCTGTTGGCGAGGACTGTGCACCCCCATGACTGCCAGCTGTAATTTTCATTACTAAAGCAGGGAAAAATTCAAGACCTTACCTCCCCTCCACCACCCCAGCCACCTCTTTATCCTCTGCAATGCTTAGTTGAGACATACCATTTATAACTTGCCTCTTTCACTTTTACCTCATGAACACTTGGGAGGCCACTGGCTACTGGGGCACCCATGGGGCCTTGGCAGGCCCGGCCAGCCTGTTCGTGGGTGAAGGAAGCTGCAGCAGCCTCCTTCACTCCTGCAGCTGTGCCCCAGCTCAGGGATCTGCCATAATTCCCTCCCAGCCCTGCTGCCTACTTTTTTCCCTGGTTGGGAAAATGGGGAGGCCATAGCAGGAGGCAGGACTGGACTGAGCTCTGGTCAGGCTGGTTGTTTTTTGCCCCTCCAGGGCACCCTCAAAGCCTTCCCTGCAGGGGCTTGCTTGCCCTCCCGGCAGGTGCTCTCCCACCTCCAAGCTGGGCTCCCTTGTCCCCTGTCGCCTGGAAAACCATGAATTCCAAGCCAGAAGGCTCTTCCCACCTCCAAGCAGGGCAGACGTGGCCACCCCCTCCTCCCCAGGGAAGGTTGGAGTCAGGCGTGCTCTTATAGTGTCTGTGCTGTCAGTTGAGGACAAGAAGAGCAAAATGGTTGGTGTTGAGTGGGGATGGCCCTGACTATTTCATCCATCCAGTGGTTTAAATCTGTGCTGCACGGCTCTGCCTCCCACTATGGGGAAGGTTTTGTCCCACTGCTGAGGAGGCCGGGGGCTGTTGTGGAGGCAGCAGCCACGGCTGCTCGGCATTCAAGCCCTGCGTGCCGAAGGCTTGTTGCGTGCCGACCGTTTGTTTAGGAAAAACAAATGAAAAACACAATTTAAAAGCGATTTGAAATGTGTATGTTGGTCCTATGCATTGAATAAAAGCAGGCCCCTGAAAGGCAGGGAAGGAGTGTGGGGTCCAATAATTAGAGGCCCATTGTCATGCAGATGCAGAAGAGGGGCTGCCCACAGTGTCTGCGGGGAACTGTAAATCTGGATTTTCCTGACATTCAGGGAACCAGCCTCACAGGCTAAAGGATGTTCAGTTAACACAGCTCACCCTGTATGTAATGGAAGGAATATTTGTGGCGCGAAGGCTGAAGACTGTTTTCCAAAGTGGGGTTTTATTTGCGTGCACTCGTTCTTGGGACTACACAAAAACCTCCCAATGGGGTCTGATGTTCAGAGGACATAGCCCACCTCCCTTAAAGTTCAGCAGCCTAAAGCCTCACTTAAATAACTTCTAAAAAGTTATCTACATGGAAATGAAACTTGCAGTGTGGTATACAGGTGCAGTGGTTTACCTCGTTGAGGTACCAAAGCTGCCTACACTTAATCAGGGACAAAGTTGTTTGTTGTATCAAACACAGTTTAATATTTTTGTATTTCCCAAAGAATACCCTTCTGGAGATGTTGATTGTGCTTCACTCTCAGCTTAGGAATGTTTTATGTGCTTCACAAATCAAAATTAAATAGGAATTATTTTGACATACTTCTAATTTTTTTTCAAAGAACTAATGTGAACTGGGAAAAATCCAGTATTTTAAAACAGTTTTGTTTTCTTTCTCTCTTTATTTAGCCACCTTTTATTCAAATTTTTGAAAATACAGCACATCAGAGAGTTACCTTGGAAACAGTTAATGAAGATTACTATCAGAAAAATTATCTGAAAAGGAATAAAGTGTATTATAGAATGTTTTTGATTTCAGTTTTTCTAGTTAAGAATTAATCTTTGTCAATGATGTCACTGGTGTTTCCAAGCTTTGTCTTAAAGCAATACCAACAGATGCTAGCTTAGGGAACATAATTGTTTACATTTTCACAAATTAGCAAATATTTTGGGAAAGCTTTGACATTTGAGAACACTTTTGATCAGATAATTCCTTAGCAGTTTACAAATGCCTGAGCAATTCCTACTGAAATTACATAGTATTTTTTTGTTTCTTAACAGATGAGGAAAAAGAAAATAATAGAGCATCAAAACCACACTCAACTCCAGCTACACTGCAATGGTAAGATGCCTTTTTTAAAAATCCTTTTTCCAGCTGAAGTGAATACAGGTCTTGGACATCTTATACAGTTCTAAAGATACTTTAACTGTGTATGTTTTTAATCCGCTCATTAGCATCCTGTACAGCATTTCTCATCAAATCTCTTACTCTTACAGGATTTGTTTGAACACAGGAAACCTCTGATACAGTTTAAGAGATCTACTTGGCATGTTTGTTTGCCACTTTGCCAGCTGGTGAATTGTGGTTTGTCATCATTATTATATTTATTACAAAAAGAAAACTAGTACTGAGGTTTTTTTTTCAAGAGTCACATTAGTTTCAGTGTGTGTTGAAGCCCACCCTTAATGACTGTTTTACTGAAATGAGATCTCTGTAATTTAGCATAGAAGACAATAAAAGATGAGAGAGAGTTTGAGGTTTGATTCATTTGCCAAAATCCCCTTGCAAATTTAGTGAGGGGAAAAAAGGAAGGGTAATTAGGAAGAGAGAAAGAGAGGATGGTTAGAAGGAAGTTTGTGAGTCAGTCTACTGTGCTATGAAAAATGAACGAGTGCTGTTCACTGTGATTTACAGCAGTATTTTTGGCTACAAGTTCTGCAATGTTACATATACTGCTGACACCTCTTTTATAGGCTATCTCTTAGTCTTTTGCTGACTTTTCCCTTAATTTAGGTTTTTAATTCTGGCTTAATTTCCTTAGTATTGTAAGTGATCAGGCACCTTTGAGAAGGTTCCTTGCATCTGGCAGAACAGGGTTCTGTTACAGAGAAGCCTCAGAGCATGCGTATCTGAAAACCTGTAGTCCTTGGCTTGGTTTAGGTCTTTTAAAGAAAGGTCTTTATTTCACCTGTAAGTATTTCTCATAGTTTTCTGGATTAAAAGATAGATTAACAGCAAAAAATATGGAGTCTTGGCAAAATTATTTTTCTGCTTCTGTCAGTCTCTTGGGAGATCTAACTAAACAAACAGCAAAAAATAATTTATTCCGTGAATTTGACTCTCTTGCTCTGCCTGTCAAATTCTGTGATTTTTTGAAATATGCATGAAGAGGTTTATAGATTAATTCATCTATATTTGCTTGTTAATGTTGATCAGTTAAATCTAAGCTTTAAAAAAAAACCTACCTCAAAATCTGTGGGTTGATTTAGAATAGGTTACTGCAAGTATTCAGCCTTCAAGAAACTTGCAGACACTTCCAGTGCAAATACTGAGATGTGCAAGGCATTTCCTTCTGAACTATTGCTTCCTTGTACCTCTTTATTTCACCAAAGCACTCTTTTTCAGAAGTTGAAGAGAATAAAGGAGTGACTAAAGTCAGGGAGACTATTGTTAAAATAATAGTGAAATGTCATAGATGTGGTTTTTTTATTTTCTATTATTCATCCAAAAAGCTTCAACACAATTCAAATAGGATAAGAAAGGACGATCTAGCTAAAATAAAATAGCAGGCAGGGCTTACCAGTCCTAAATTCAGAACAATGTTTATTTTGCAGTAGAGTCAGCTAAGAGTCTTTTCCACAGGAGCAAATAACATAGTAGCCAAGAAGTCAGAGTTAATTAGAACATGCCTACGATACTGTTCCCAACAGAAAACATTCAAATACTGTAAACAATCTTTTGCCAAATACTTTCAAGCTTCCTCGGTCATAAAGGTTAGTAAATCCCTAAACTCCTGGGATATTGAGCCCTGCTGGAATGCAGTGTGCACGCTAATGCTCATTCAGCAGTGTTTGCTATAGAATCCTAGAATTTTGATTCTGAAAAGGCTGCTTACATCATCTTCCCTTCCCCCTTGCTAGTGCACTGGCTTACTACCTGTCAGTTGTGTTATGTTTCTTACACATTTATGTAGGTCAGATATTCTCCCCTTTGAGTCTTTTGGAGCATCTGCAATTTCCTCCATCCAGTTTTCCAGCCAAAAATGCAGGAGGGAAAAGAAAGCAAAGACGTTTTCAATTTTAATTTCTTTAGCTGATGTCAAACTGAATTAGACTATTTGCTCATTTATTAATAGACCTGTAGGTAAAAGTTTCCCAGCTTAGTAGCCATACCTTAGAACAGTTTTCAAGTGCTTGCCATATGTGTTTCAGCCTGTGTACTGCGACTTTGCATTGGTATTGCCTGGAGAAACTGTGCTACTGGGTTTGCTACGCTAAACAAAATTACAAGCTCAAAAGTTGTGATTAAAGTGCTAAAGTACTAAGCTTGCTTTCTAAGTGAGCTTCTGTCAAGCTTCCGCTGTTCTGGAAAAACAGACACATTAACATCAGGTTATTTGTACTAGCAACCCATGGACTGGTAAGCGATTGTGGTCAGTACTGTACAAATGGTGTTCAGGCACTTCCTGTGGATTAGCTTTGTGTTTGACAGTGCTTAGGCCTCAGACCAAGTTTTTGCACAGTGAAGAAAGACAAAAGACTGAATTTACCTGAATATGCCCTGGGTAAGCATGTGTCCTACCCTCCTCCTGGAACCTCTGGGCCAGATTCAAGTGGTGGGGTAAATTATTGACCATATTTGAGGATGAAATTGCCAAAACAAAGCAAGTTTGCTAATGGAAGCACCAGGATTGTCTGCAGTGTCTGCTGTCTGCCACATTAAACCTGGTCATGTCTTTACTGTTAGATGATGTTGTCATTTACAGCTAATGAAGGCAAGAGTGTGTTGGAGAACAGAAGCAGAGGAAGCATCAGTAGCAAGGAAAAAGGAGGAAAGTAGTAGGGAAAGTGAAGCAAGACATAAGCAAGTAAATTTTGTCACATGGTTCATATTGCCATCACCTTTATTAGTTATTTTCTGGCATCTTGCTGAAAAGAGCGAACAACCTCAATTCCATGGGGATCTATCCTTAATACTTATGCCTCTCCAAAGGCAAAGTACATTGAGCGCTACAAATGACGAGGAGGAAGAAGTAGCTGAAGATGCCAGAAGCATGTCTGGATGACTGTCAGCCTGGCTAAATATCTGTTCCCTGGAAACAGGAATGATGTTTTTGTTTTGTTTCGTTGATGACACAAAACAAAGTGAAAGGCCTAGTAAATGTATCATTACGGCCAAATACATCATAATTGGGGAGACTGCACCAGCTTGAATTTAACCATTAAGGCACAAAAATAGCAATGCCCAGTATCCTGTGCTTATCCCATGTTCCTGTGTTCATTACTGTTGTAAAGCTATAGTTTGCTAAACACTTGGCTCTAAAACATTCATGTTTATTTCAATGGTGAACTGGTTGACCAAATTGTAAGTGTGAAACTTTATTTTTACCTCAGTTTGCTCTATGTGTGTGCGTGTGTGTCTACTTCTCCAAACAAAGAATTATTCAAAGCACGGACAGCCTAATTCCATGCAGTTTGGTGGCTTACAGTGTAGGTGCTCCGAATAATAACAGTATTATGAAGCTAAAGTCAACAAAAGTGTTCTATTTTTTGCAACATACATAAAAAGAAGTAAAAAAGAGGAAGGTAAAGCACTGCTAGGTAATGGATTCTCCCCAGATTAGTAGTTTCACAGAAATTGTCATAATGCATCAAAATTAATCTGTTCTAGAATCCTTGATGTGATTAGCAATAGTAACATCAACAGTTGGTCTGTTGCTTTTGTATCTAAAAGCAAGTCAGTAACAAACTGCAGACCTGACTCTGCTATAGACTATAATCTCATTTAATCTAGAAGTATATAAGTATAAAGAGGGAAGCAGTAATAGGGACGGATAAAATTGTCATTCCTGTGGAAGGATTAGGGGGTTTATTGCTATACTGTAGTGGTACAAAAGGTCTCATTGTGAACTACTGGATTTCACATGGCTTTATTAGGACATTTAAAATGTTATATATATATTATTTCTGATAATGATTTGTTAGGTAGAAGATTGAGTTCATTATCTTTCTATAATACTGTAGAATGAAGCTGAATTCAAAATATGATAAAGTTGTTAAATAAAAGACAGGAAAATAAAAGAAGTGGAGCAAGATGGGTTTTTTGATCATTAAAAAAAAAGTTCAGGTATAATGGAGCATTGTTCAGTGTCAGACTAATGACTCTCTGTGAAAGAGAGGAGAAAAAGAGAAAAATTCATCAGATATGAAGAGAAATAATTAACTGCTTTTCTTTCTGTCCTGTCTTGGTCACGGAAGCTGACATTCCAATTAGCAGCTATAGTATACAAACGAACTCTCCAGGTTTTGAAAGGAGGTTTTGTTAAAGCGCTATGAATTTGAGGAAAGATGCCGTGATGATATTTCTGTAGAAACCAAGGAAGAATAGATGTTGCCCATACAAACTGATTCCATTCATCTGGCCGGATATCTTATTAAAATAGTTTGCAGTCACAAATGATCACGATAACTGAAATGGAAGGTAGGTAGGTCCTGAAAAAGGCAGTGATGGAGAGAAACTAGATATTTGGAAGGTGTTCTACAGCTATCAAATGACAGAGTTATTTACTGCAGAAGTTGGAGTCTTTGAGAACATATATTCATTTTCTAATATGTTTAAGAGGAAGTTGCACCTACTTTCTTCTCCTGGGCAGCAAGGCAGACAAGCACACATGTAACTATATGCATATGAGTGATACTACGGATGACAAGATTAATTCTGCTTATAAAGTTAAGTGTGTATGTAAATACCTCTTTAACCTCATAAAAATGTCATTTCAAGGAATGTTTCTTCTAATCTAGAGGTTCATAATGTGCCCAGTTTCAGACTTTAAAGACAAAGCATATGCCTATTCATATATTTGATGCATAATTCAAAATTTTATAGTTGCGTGTTTACATGTGCAAGTGAATAACAATAGTTTCTACAAGGCAAGAGAGGATGTTATTTCACTATTTTGTTCAGGATTGTATTCAGATCATGGACTCTTTTTTTGACTTTTTCAATAAGCAATAGCAAGAAAATATTATACAGGTATGATTTTGTGCACGCTCTCAAGTATTTGCAAATAACTTGCACACCTGCTTCTTCAAGGTATGGAATTTTGGTGTTGGACAGGATTGAAGAGCCCTGTAAAGAATGAGACACATCTTCCCCCAGAGAATGTTTGTTGTTTTGCAGTCGTATAAATATATTTGGTTTTGGAGTGTAATTGTGGAGGATGCTTTTGGAGTGTAACAGATTACTAGTATATTTTTTCCTAAAAATAGCACTTCTGGAGCATGGCCGAAACTCAATATTCCTTCATGCTAATCTCTACTTGCCTGAGAACTCACAGCCTATGTTTTTGATAGCAAACATGAACCAAATGAAGCAAGTAAGCATTATGGAAGTGGAAGGACCATTTAGGAACAAAGCAGAGAAAATTTGAGAGGAAAAAAAGAAGCCAAAATGTTTGGTCTTAAAGATACAGCTTTGCATACTGTTTACCATACAGGACATCCAACATACTTGCAGTTCTCTCTGTTTGATATTTGCTTTTTAAGGCTGGAGGAGAACTATGAGATCGCAGAAGGTGTTTGCATTCCTCGAAGCGCTCTCTACATGCATTACTTGGACTTCTGTGAGAAAAATGACACGCAACCTGTTAATGCTGCCAGCTTTGGGAAGGTGAGTGTAAACAGCAGTATGATGCCTCGAGCTCTCACCTGGTTCAGGTGAGTTTGGATTATTGAAAAGAATTAAGTCATTGTTTACCATTAGAGATAGAGGTATATGAAGGGAATCTCTTACGTATTCAAGTTATTGGATGAAGGTTAAATTTTTAACTATTTTGAAGGCTGGAATAATTTCTAATCATTTCTCAGCTCCATAATACATTATTTTTTTTAATGACTTCCAGCCTCAGACTAGCTGACCATGACATGGTATACAATATTGGCAGCTTGGAAGTTGAATACAGTCAATGTAACCACATCTGCATTGTGACCTGCACTGCTTTAACAAATACATGTATTTTTTAAAATAGAAGGGCAAAATATCAATCATTTAATTCTGAGCCCTGTCTATGCCATTCTCGTAAGCGTGGTAGAGAGATTGATGAATTAGTAGTATCAGCCCACACCAGCAAATCCACATAGTGGAGTACAATGCTTCCAGGTGTGAAAGTCCAGAAAGCATCTAGTGGCACTGCAGATACAGGCTGCTGAGTTATCTTTGCACTGTGATTGCTTGTGCTGCTTCTTTCCAGTCCAGCTCCAGTAAGAGCCACTGCGGTTATCTCTGGACTCACAGTGGAGACGCACTCTTAGCACAGATGCAGCTGTGCATTGTCCACATGTGAGCAGTAAAGCTCTTATGCTATACATCACTGGCAGACATTAATGGCTGGCTGGGATGTTACATAACATTTTTATTTGGAACTTGCTTGTCAGGTGATATTTTTCTCTCAATGAAAATTAGGATGATATTTTTATTTTTTATTTTAAACAGAAATTTTGCTATAGAATGTGTCACAGACCTTTAAAACTTGTAGATTGTGTAAAAAAAAAACCAAAGTGTAGAGTTTGCCACTGTTTTTGAAATGCTTGCAAGCATGAATCTGAAGCCAATTGTCCTGCTGGCTATTCTTTTCTAGTGTTTGCAACATTTGTTCTATAGAAGTGCTGGGTATTCAAAGAAGGAAAATTGTTCCTAGGGTAAGTGCCTGTGTAAAGAGTAGGTGAAGGAGAATAATGTATTTAATGAGGTGTCATTTGCTATAGAGCATCTTTACGTAGGCAAATTAGCAAGGCAAGCAAAATATACCATGTTGTAATATTGCTATGTCTTAAAAACCTGCATAACTCAGTTGATTCTGTGTTAGATTTCTGTTTAAATATACTGTATAAGTGTGAATGAAGTTGTTTGTTGTACATATTATTGCTACTGAGTGGTAAGTATAGTGGCAACACATAATTTAGGAAAAGTGAGAACAAGAAACAGATTTCATGCAGGTTAACACATTTGGAACATTGGTAAAATTTAAATGATGCTGCTTTTACTGCTGCTAAAAACGTCTTTAAATTGTAAGGTGTAAATATTCTGAAATTATTTCACCAGAACATAAATTTACCAGGGACTTCACCATACCAATGTTCCAAATTTAAATGATGCTGCTTTTACTGCTGCTAAAAACGTCTTTAAATTGTAAGGTGTAAATATTCTGAAATTATTTCACCAGAACATAAATTTACCAGGGACTTCACCAATTTTCGGTATGTGGCAGTCTTGTTACAGTGTATATTACTCCATCCTCCTTCTCCCCTGCCCCTGTTCTTCAGTAGGAGTACCTTGACCAAGCAGGACAGGCACAGTTTCTTCCATCCAAAATTGATGGTGTTCCAATGTGTTTTTCATGTGTTGTGTTCCAAGAGTTTTCCACTTGGTTGCAATAAAGTTCTGAAGCAGTGATGCATGAAACTTGTTTTCCCTTTTTGTGGAGAGGAAGCCATACAGAATCATCCTAGTACTGAACATCTTAAACTAGTACTTTGTATGGCTGTTACTTTTGGATCTGGGAACTGAGGCTTCTGAACATGTGTCTCCAGAAACCTCAGACAACACTGACACAAATATTGAAGTGAATCGGGCTTCTGCATCTGCAGAACATGGAGCAGACCTCAGTGATTCTTTCCAGCCTCTTATTGCTAAGAAGATATACTGCACAGTCATGAAGGTCTGCAAGGCAGACACTCGCTTCATTTGATCAATAGTTTGCAGTCAGCTTCTCCTCAGGAGCAGGTACATGCATGAAGTTTTAGCCAGCAGAGTTATCGTGTGACTTAAATACTGTATTGGCAATGGGTGTTGCATAAATGCCTTGGAGGCAGTGCAATGAAAATAGGTGCTATTTGAGGGTTTCCGCACTTAGCTGCTGAAACAGAGACTCCAGACATGTTTGTCCTCATTGGAAATCCTCAAGAGCCTTGCAGCTGTCATCTCCTCCAGAGAAAGGAGTCAGTTGTTCTGTGAAATTGTAGACAGTTCGCCTTTCAATAGACTACATTGAATTTATGATTCATCTTTGAACTTTAGCTCTGTGGGCAATGTTAAACATTTAGGCTTTTTCTTTAACAGACTGGTAGTTTTTAGAAAGAGATATGGAGTTCAGCACATAAAAACAATCTGTAATAAGTAACATCCTAATGTATTGTTACGTAGTCAGTTACATCTCAAATAACAGAACAGTGTTGATTTCTCTTTTAAAGAGACCACTGGAGACAAGCGAAGCTTGCCTGAACATGATCTCTCCAGATTAAGGTTTTGTAGACAATGCTTCAGCCCATGTGTACTTCTTAAGTCTGATGTAAGTCAAATATATCTGCAACAGAGCATGGAAGGGAGTTGTTCTTGAACAGCTGAACTAATGGACATTTTTTTCCCAAAACCCATAAGCCTTACATAAATCTTATATCTCCATGTTTCCCTGCAGCACTTTCATCTATTTCCAGGTCCCAGGCATCAAGGTCTTGCCTCTTTCAGTTTTCTTAAACATCTTGTTTCTACGTTATTTTTAGTTTCCCTCATGTCTGTCTCTCTGTTTGCCTGTCTTTTTTTCTCTCTCCCCGGGTCAACAGCTGGGCAAGAAGCAGCACATGAGGTGCCTGGTTCAGAGCAATAGAAGTGTTGACTGGTTGCCTCATACTCAAGGTTGTCCAGTCAGGCAGTCCCATATGGCTCAGCTAAAGGTAGAGCTTTCCTCCCTGTCTTGTCCTCAACATTAACAGCAATACACTCCCCCCACTATCCCCACTATTAAATGCCACTGCATTCTATTAAACATCTAGGACATAGGCTGGACCTCAGGCATTTGGTAATATTGGATTTTGCAAAACAAAAACTGGGGAGTGAGAACTTAACAGAGTAGTATCTCACAGACTGTTTCCTGAGGAAACCAGCCTAATAGCAACAAAATTAACAAGAAGAGGAAATAACAAAATTACTATATACATAGACACCTTTAAAAAAGCAACCTATACTCCTAAATGACTTAAAGTGGATATAAAATAAGGAAGACTCTAGTATGGTTGTAAATGTAGTATATTCTAATAAGACAAACAGAGCTGTAGCTTTAACATGTTAGCCAAGATTTTAGTACTTTACTCACCCAGTTAATATGTGAAAATTACAGGCAGTTTTATCTGTATTAGCATTTGCCAATCTGCTACTAACTATGCAACCTAGTCTGAAGTTACAAGAACTTTTTCTTGCCTGCAAAATTCAGGACCAAGCTCTCTTACACCCATATACTTTAACTAAACAGTGACAAGGAGGGCCCTGTATTTGCTGGTAAGAGCTCAGCATCAGCAAGCAGAGATTCCAGTGTTAAACTTCGGCTCTTGTTGTAGACAGCAAAATATATTATCAGGATTTCACCTAAAAGTAAAGCAGAATAAGTAAAACTGTTCCATGCAGCCAGTGAGAAGACAGTGAAGCAAAGTGAGGAAGGGTAGGCATGTCACTGAGTTATAACAATAAGATGTTGCATACGAGAAAAAGCTTTCTCACAGTGAACATGTTTAGACTGTGAATTAGTCTTCAGGCAGAAGGAGTGAAAGCCCTGTTGCTGAGGTCACTTAAAAAAGACGGTGACCTTATGCCCCTCAGCCCTGTGCTGCAAATGCCTTGGGCTTTGCTCCGGGACCCTATGGACTCAGAGAGCAGTTTAAGGTGTTTCCAACTGGAAGTTCTGCTGCTGCCTGCAGCAGAGAGGGCTGAGCAGGTGTAGGTTTTTTCCTGAGCAATGTGTTAACATAAAATGCCAGTGATAATTAATACTCTGAGCTAGGAATTATAGTGGCTGAAGGCTCTAACTCGTTATTTTCACTGAGTTTAGCTGCAAACACTAACTCATTCTGAATTGGGGCCTTCACTAAATCAAATAAATTACTTAAAAAGGAGGAATGTTTTGAGCTTTGAGCTATTACATATGGATGGGTTCCTTAAGGTTTCTTGGTTCTCTCGTAGCTGTAACATGTCACCCAGTCGTTCAGCTGGGCTAGCAGACCTTTGAGCTTCTTTCATTTCTTTAGCCAATGTTCATTTTTATTCCTTTTTTCTTTTGAGACCCTGCATGAATATTATTTTGTTAACGTCCTCAAGAGGCTTGATTATCTTCCTCCTCTGCATCGGTTTCTCCTGTCCTCCACATGCTCAGCTTACTGCTTTAAATTTACTGTGCTTTAAATGTACTAAGTCACCTCCCAGCCTTTGCCATATCTCTCATTCAGAACACTTTCTCCTGATGCAACCTCTTTTGCATCCTCATGAAGTGTTCTTCCCACAACTCCCATATGCCCCCTGGAGGTTAAATACTTTCTTCTTTTGTTTTTCTTTTTTTTTTTTTTTCTCCTGGCGCTTTCCTGCCATGTCTTTTCACAAGCAATAGTAAATTAATATTTGAAAAGGAAAATGAAGGATGCTGACACTGCAGGGTGGCTCTCCCCCAGCCCGAGGTCCCTTTACATCACTCTGGCAGCATAAAGAGGTTTAACATGGAAGCATACTCATGTGAATTGTAGAGCCTCTTTATTGCTCCCTGTGTGACTTTGCTGTAAGTGAAGATTACATGCCAATAAATTTATTTCACTAAATAAAAAAGGGTGAAGTCCACAATAGATTTGTAATATTAGTTAGGAAAGAAATCTTTTACATGTTTGACCACTATTTCCAAAAAATGGACTGAGGCACAGTTATACTAGTAGAAAAGTGCTTTCCCCCCGCAATAGTTTGTTTTGCTCCAGGGAGGTACAAGCTGTACCAGCCAGAGTCCTCTTTTATCACTCTGTACTGTATGCCCAGAAATGTTGCCAGCAGGACTGCTCCTCCAAGCATGATTAGCATAAGTAAGATTTACAGTTTCGTGCTATCGTATTATATATATATTGACATTTTAAAAAGACAGACAAATAGCCTTATTGAAATCTCTTTGATAATGATACTGCAATGTGATTGCATTCTGCTTTGTCTCTTTATTGAAATGCACACATCTGGAATTGCCTCCTGTGCCTAAGGAGATACTTCTCCTGAAGATGTATGTTTTTTTTGTCCTGTAAACTCAATTTGCTCTTGAGTAGCCTCAATAGTAACTGACGTGGCAAAGCCAAACTTAGTGCTCTCTTCTGATAGACTAAAACAGCACTTGCTTTATTATTAACAATTGCTACATATGGAATGGGTTTTTTTGTTAGATTTCTTTTTCTAATAATATAGAAAAGAAAAATAGAACTGGGGAAAAGTCAATCTGAAGCTGAGGATGTGGTTTCTGTTATTACATTGAAGGACTATATCTGTCTGTCAATGCTATCTGAGCAGTGCCTGGTTTTCCTTCATCCCTTTTTAACAGCTAAGGCTCCTGACCAAAGGACAGTTAACAGCAGTATGACTTTTCTTCCTGATGTAGAGTCTTTGAGGCCAAGCTCCTCTGAGGAGGCCACAATAACACAAGTACCACAGAAGCAAGTGGGCAAATAGGTGTGGGGAACTGGGATCTTACAGCGTAGTTGGAAAGCTCTTTGCACCCTTCTCTCTGCTTCACAGATCCCTTGTATTATTGTAGGCTAATGATTATTGTCTTTTTCTCCTTGAGCTTGAGGAGTAAGAAAACTAGTAAGGACACCTCAGTTTCTTTGGAGTGACTTTTCTTTTCCCAAAGATTTGTCCTTTAGCAAAGAGATGATTTTTACTGACTTTGCCGCTTCAAGCATCTGGCGTCTGGTTAGGTCTTCAGCATGAAGCAGGGCGGCCTCCGGGCTGCTTTACCTCATGCCTTGTCAACATGTCCCAGGGGCTGTTCTTACAGCACAGGGTCTGCCAGAGTGCAGGGATGCTGGCGCTCAGCCTTTTCCCACAGATATGCTGGGTGATGGCAGTAAGTGTGCTGGCACCAGTACAGAGCAGGGGGAGTTGTGCAGGGTTTTAGATCTGTCTGGCTTCAGCAAGTCAGCACTGAAAGTGGCTGAAGCTCAAACTAAGCATCTGAGTCAGAGCATTGGATGTTTGCAGCTTTGTTGGGATGCAGTAATTTGTTTGATCATGCCTTAGGCTGAATTCCATCTGGCCAGTGGAGCTGCTGAAGGAGGATATTATTGTAAATAGATGAATTTGAGGAGAGGTCTCACAAGCTTCACTAAAGGGTCCAGTTCAGTTGGAGCTCCTCATGGTGTCTAATCTCTGTAGCAGGCATAATTGGACACAGGCATTAAATAAAGTGCCAGCAGGCTTCTCTGACTTGCTTTATAGTTGAGATGTATTGGAGCTAGAAACAAGATCTTATCCTACAGTTAGACCATGTCCTGTTCTGCAAAATGATGAACGTGAGTGGATCTAAGCAGACAACAGATCTGGTGTCAAGAATACTGGACCTGTATACTGCAGTCTTCTCTTCTGTGCCATGCAAGTAAATGAGCAAGGAGTAGAGAAGGTATAGACACAGTCACGCCTCTTCTCTTTTTCTTTGCACAGTTTGGTGGATCTGGGGACAGGAATGATATTTTGTAATGGACTAATTTGATTGTGCTCTTTCCTGTCAGTGGTTGTTTCTTTGGAAAAAGCTTTGCTGACCTTTTCCTCACTGTAATATGTTGTTAAGCCAGCCCCCAGCCACTCATAAGCCAAAAGGTACCTGTTAGCACAGGTGTTAATAATAACAAATTGTCTCAGGGCAGGATTTTCAAAAGCACTGAAGCAGATGCGGAAACCCCAGAATGATCCAGTTGGAGCTGTACCTGGCCAAAGATGAATGAGCCTAAAAATCCTACAGTTATCATATAAAATTGAGAATATCAGTGTTTTTTTGTGTTTCACAGTGGTGAGATTAAGGAAAGCATAGCTGTGTGGGAATATAGTTATATTTGGAATCATCGGTTTCTTTCCTGCTGTCATGGCAAAGAAGTTTAAGACTGAAACATTACAATAGAATTTAGTAAATAAACCCAGATCTTCTGTATGTGACTTCATGAAAGCAAAGCATGCCTTATAGGTATGGTATTTGAAACTTGAGTTGAAGTAAATGGAGCCAGGCTGTGTTATGAAGAACTGTTATCATAGGAAATAGAATTTTATCCACTGTATTTAGAATATCTCTAGAACCTCCCAGAACCTGGAGCCTGAAATCTGTTTCTCATTCTGGCAGAATACAAATGCTGGGTTGCAACTTTTTGACTTTATTTCATTACCCTGGAAAGTTCTAGAAGCATGGTTAGAATTATTTCAAATATTAAGAAACAAGAGTCATGGAGAATAACATCAGTCTAGATCAGAGGCACCTAACATAAAATGAATGTGCCTTTTGAAAAGTAAGTTAAAATTATTCCAGGGAAAAGACTTCTAAAAGTCATTTCCCTCAGACAAAAAAATAATATTTTGACATAGGCAGGGAGGAGAAAAATTACTTCAGAAGTTTCAGGACATCTCTGGTTCCTTCCATCCTTATTTGTTAGCATGAAGACAGATGTATAAGATGGTTTGGGTTTTCTGACCCACTCCCTGTTTTGACATCTCATAGCATAAAAGAGTTTAGATGGAATAATTGGCAAACATAAAGTTCACAGTTTGGTAGTGAGTACAATGAGGCGTGATGGGTCACAGCGTATGGATGAAGGCAGAATAGAGAATACATTCCTCATTTTAAAGCTGGGGCTGGCTCTGCTTGTGTTGGAATGTCACAGTGCTGGAAATGTGAGCAGAGATGCAGTGGCAGAAATTACAGCTGGTGGTAATCAGGATGAGGGAATGCACCTTTGCAGCCATTTGTGGGTAACAGAACAACTCCTGACATTAGCCATGTCTAAGGTTAATAGGTTGTGCAGACTGCAATATAAACCTTTACTGTGGAAGTGCATTTTTCTAGCTCATCAAGCTTGTGTCTGTTTTGCACAGATATTTAAGTAACTTTTTAAATTTTTATTCCATTAAGAATGACCAAAACCAAGTTTATTCAGATACCTCTGCTAGATTTAAAAAGCCAAAACAGAATAAAAATCCTGTTAGCTCCATAATCTGTGCAATATATTTTGAATGTTGTACTACTGGTGTTGTAATCTTTGTAATCTTTGCACAAGGGGGTGATATGAGAAGACTTTCCTTTCCTGCATTCACTTTGGCTGCCCCATACATTCAGAGTGAAAAGTTTACTACCTGTCAGAAAGAAAAAGGTCCACTTATGTTCTAAAGGTATTCCAAAAAACCATTTATCAGGATTGACTGCAAAAGGGTTAAACAAATGTTGACCTGGATATACTAGTCCCCTGAAGAGATGTAAACTATATTTGTATTGTTTTATGATGTAATGACTTCTATCTGGCTCTTATACTGCAGGCAATTCCTGAAAGAACTATGGTGTTGCAAAAAGATAAAGCAGTTCTTTATTTTTAATTTGTTATTTTTTTAGTCAAGAAAAGCATACAAGATTTTCTATAGGCAGAAGCCAAATCAGGTGTTGGACAGGGCACAGAGGAAAGAGATGGAGGACACAACTGAAGTTTAGTAACTGAGAAATTGAAGGAGCATTGGTTTCTGAGGCTAATAGTAGGGACAGAAGTTATTTGCATGTGAAACTCTTGGTCTGCATCTGTCTGAAAACCAAAAAGCCAAGTAGCATAAAAAAATGCCTAACAGTTAAAACTGCCACTCAATTTAGGTGGAACTTTACTTGGAAAAGGTAAAACCTGTACCTTTTTACTCAGCAGATCTCATAGGGCAGCTGGATTTGTGGTCACTTTGGGGAAGTATGAGGTGAAATTTCAGTTCCATTGAAGGACAATGGTAAAAGGCCTGTTCACTGCAAAATTCCCTCGCATACCACCCATGAGATCTTTTTTACCACAGCTTCTGTTGAGAAGCCAGCGCTGCTGTGAGAAGCAGGGACTGGGCTCCATTCAGAAAGCAGCTCAAACTGCGTGGTCTGGTCTTGATTCATTTGCTTGTGCAACCCCACTGCAGTGATGAAAGAAAAATGATCCAACTTAGTTTTCGGATTCGAACCTCAGTTTTCATGTCCGGCAATTAGGAACCCTCTTCCCTCCCCACCCAGCTGTAAAATAAGCTCATTTTCTCTGTAGGTCTTTAAAAGATAATAAACACAATGATGATGTACTTTACAGAGGGACTTTTCAGGCTGAAAGTATAATTTAAAAATCAAACTTTTGGACCCTCTGCTTTTTCCATTGTTTTCAGCACACAGTGAAATCCACTTTGTCTTTCCTGATCTGCCTATTTCTCTCCTTTCAGGGAAATCTCACTGCCTTTGGCAACATCATTACATAGGGATTTGCATAAACGTAGCTGAACATAAACATTTATATGGACAGCTAATTCATTTAGTACTTGACTTGTTTTATTCCAGACACAAACATAAATACCCATGCTCATGTGTACCAGCACACAGGTATGAGAATGCCATGTTATACATATTTTATATATGGACCATTAGATCAAAAAGTTCTGACATTTTTTTTTCCCAAAAGTTTGCTAGATTATTCTTTTTTTATTTTTAAACTATAAGTAAAGAATATTGTAAATGATGCATACTTTTCAGCTGTATTCTGAAAGGTGTCCCACATTGTTTAAAATGTCCTGGATTTAAAAAAGAAACAAACAAAGAAAATAAAAAGGGATCATCTGATCAGCTGCTCCATTTTTCTTTTTTCCTGATCACCTCTCCCCTGGTATGTAGAAATTGGCTGATTTATTTAAATCCCAGGAACTCCCATGGCATATGGTTCATAAAGTAGCATTTACAGTGTGCATTGTAACACTTCATCACTACTAGAAAGACTTTGAAAGTAATATGGGTTCATGTTGTTCCAAAAAAAAAAAAAAATATGGGATAAAAGTATCTCTAACATTAAGATTTACTTTTGAGTCTACTGCTGTAAAATCAACTTTTGGAGAGGAATGGTATTTTCTGAATGATAACTGCCACCAAAAAAGAAATAAATTAAAAAAAATCCCCTGGCCCAAAAAAACCATCCTCAGAAAGTAGTTCTTCAACACTGCCTTTTTTCCCACAGCCTTGTGGAGCCCCCAACCCTGTCTGCAGAAAATGAAAGAGAGAGGGGTGGGATTAATGTGTAATTAAAGGGAATTTGGAAGGCTGAGATGTTGCGGAATGTTAGATCAGTAGCTGGAACAGCATGTGGTGTTCTTTAGGCAGGCTTCATTGAATCCATACAAAAAAAGAAAGAAGGGCTGCTTGCCTGTCTGCTCATTTATCAAACAGCTAGGCTGAACTTTCACAGCTCCACAAAAGTGTTTTACTGTTTGCTGAAGTTTTGCTCCAGAAATTAAAGCTGAACAACCTAGCGACTCCGAGTCTATGCTGCGTTTTTGACATCGGCCACGTTGTACAAAGCTCCTGGAAACTAACACAGAACAATTTTTACATGATACAAAGGGAAGCTGATTGTACATTTGCTGGATAAAATATTACTGAAGAAATGGTCAAATATGTGACATTGTAATGTCTTTATTTATATAGCACCTTTTGATCCAAATACACGTTCCAGAGCTTTCAATTATCAATCAGGATTAAATATTTATCACTGTGGCAAAATGGCTCACAAAGAAAAAAAAATCTATATTATTTAATCAATTTTAATTGATGTTTTCTTCTGGTTGAGCAGTTGTGTTCTATCTTTTATGCCTGTTTTCCTTTAATATTAGTTCGTGTCCTCCTGAAAGAGGAAATATTTAGCAATTTAAATAATGAAAACGTGACTAAAATAAGTTACAAATAAAAAGAAAAAAAGAAATTCCTTTTGCAAGTGAATCCTCAAGGTTTACTGCAGTCTTTCTTGCATGGGTGTTCTGCCAGAAGAATTTTCCTCCTACTGCAGACCACACTGAGAGTCAGCTCCAATCCTGTGAGGTGCTGAGTGCTGCTTTCCCAGCAGCTACAGCAGAGCTTTTTCATTAGGAGTAGCCTGGTTGACAGAGACTCTGATTACCGAAGGCACAATCTACGTTCATTAATCCATTTCCTTAAATGCATCTGGCACTAAAGAAGTTTTGTTTTACAGTAGCAATGTTCTTTTCATCTCTACTGACAAACTAGAGTCCAGATTCTTGATGATACCCTGCTGTTTCTGAGATGCGCTTGTTTTCCATAGGGGATGAATTGATTACGAGCTATCTTTACAAATGCAACAGTGAGTCTTGCCTGGTAAAAGTGGTGCCACTGTCAAATACCAAAATCTTCTCAGGGAATTATCTTTTAGAAAAAGGAGTGTTTAGTGGCAGGGTTGTGAAGGTTTTTAAAGAACTGCAATCTCCAAAACTCTCAGAAGGAGAGTTTCCTCTGTTTGCAGCAAAACCAAGTTTCTTGATCCTGCAAATTGATGTAAATAGATAGTAGGCCAATTGAAGTACAGTCCTTCTCAGTTCAGAGGCAAAACTGATCTTAGATTTTAAGGAAATATATTCTACTCCAGGGACTTCAGAAAGTCTTTATTTAAATTAGCGGTAATTAATGGAATTATACTGAATTTTAAAATCTATTTCTCCTCTTTCAGTAATGGAAAATATCAAAGGCTCTTTTTTTTTAATTTCTCCCGCCATGAATTTTGCTGACATTGCAGTACAGTTTTTCTGCTTTTCTGTCTTAACAACCTATATTAAATTAAGTATTTGTAAACATGGCTTTCAATTTTCTCTAATATCAATTCTATTTATTTGCAGATTATAAGGCAACAGTTTCCACAGCTAACCACAAGACGACTTGGAACCAGAGGCCAATCAAAGTAAGCAGTGTATGGTATTATTTTTATCTCACACAGGGCCCCATCTGTCTCTGGCTTCAATGAAGAGAACAGTAAGAGATCAGGGAACATCATGTCTGGTTGGGAACTTAAAACCCAACTTTGATGGAGATTCTATTCTAGTCTTTTCTTTGTCATATTGATTCAGCTGTTATAGTCCTGCAAAGGTGTCTATTGGAGACTTTACTGATTTAATCAGAAATGTTTCCCATATTGTTCCTATGATGTTTTTCATCTCAACTCACTTTACACAGTGTAAAGGACATTCACACCCAGCAGTAATGGAGCAAATGGGAAATAACAGCTGGTTAACATCATGTTTCAGTTTAGATGACAAATGGCAGAATGCTATCTGGAATTTCGGTAGGAACATACATTAGCCTACACTGAAATTGTCCGCAGACCTGGATTTAACCACCATTTTTCCTGTGTAATGCAATCCAACATATCTTTAAATGATCAATGAATTAGTTTATTGCCTAACTCAAAACACGGTATTTCTTGAAAACAGTTCATCCTAATTCCAGAATAAGAAATTGATTCAGAAAGAGCAAGGCACTTCCTGGAGCATTTGACTTTTTCCGATTGTTGACAAGATGTGATTCTACCAATTTATAAAGAGGATACAATGATGTTTTTATTTGTTTTTTATCATTTTATGGCAAACACAAATCCCCTAAAAAAATATATGTATTTGTTTTTATTGATTAGCTCTCACAGAATCCTACAGAGTAGTCTAAGGGTAGTAGGTCACAAATGGAAAACTATGGAGGGGGGAAATGAAAACCTGTGACAGTATTTTTGCAAAATTTTGCTGGTAAAGCTGCTCTTTCAAAACAAAGCCTAGAAACACAATATTGCTAAATACTGAGAAACAAATATGCTATGAGAATTAAACTTACGTACTAAAGCTAGAATGAGCCATACTTTAAAAGAAAAAAGAAATTAAGATGCTAAAAGAAATGCTATTAAAATTAGCTTTACTGTCCTCTTCTAAGAAGTGGTCCATGCCAAGCAGTATCTCTTTGATGGGACCAGATGTTCTTTCCCCCATCTTGAGATTCTCTTAATTTTTATAACTACGCTTTCTTTTTCTACAACTGCCATATTTAAGCAGCCATTTGAAGATTTGAAATCTCTTCCCAAATGCAAATTACCATAGCATCAGTCATAACCAATCCAACAGAAACCTCTGGTGCAAATTCTGGTCCAACAGCATATTAGAAACATATGACAGGTTTGGACTCAGAGAATCAGGATTTAGCACTGAACAGAAGTTCTTTGGAAGTTCAGAAAGTTTAAGAGAAAGTATGCACAAGGTGCTTTACAGAAGCATTTGTATGAGACTACTCACTCTCAGCCACCAAATCACTCTGATCTTGGCTACAACTTTGTTTAGTCTTCCTGTTTAATGAAAGGAATGAGCACTGCTGTATTTCCAAACTGGTGCTCCTCTTGTGGCTCCAGGAGTCTCTCAGAGGGGCAATGCGCTCTTGATCTGCTGACTGAAGGTGTTTTGCATCTCAAAAATCTATGTGTCTTTACTCTCAATGAGACTAAAAATCACTGAGACTTTGTATTTTCCCCCTAGCATGCATGTTTATCCTGTCCCTGCCCATGGCATGGGGGTTGGAACTAGATGATCTTTAAGGTCCCTTCCAACATAAGCCATTCTATGATTCTATCAGAGGGGCTTCTAGGTCACATATTCCTCTCATGCACCCTTTGCAATGGTTCTGCTCACTATTTAGGAAATAAAAAGGGGTTTCTATAAAGCAAGCTGCCTGTGCTCTGCAAAATCCTTGGCCCCTCAGAGTCCCTTGCAACCCCTGTGGGGGAGATCACATTCACTCAAATCTCACAGCTTTAGTAGATATGAAATTGAGTTCTTCTACTCCAAAAGAGGATGCCAGCATCTTCTTCAGTGGTTAACACCCCAAGGATTGTAGCATACAGAGGAGTCATTCTCATTTGATCCAAGAAGTATAAACATACACACACACTCACTAAATGCAGACTGTTCTTATTTACAATAAATACACTCCTTGCTAGACCCAGCACAGCTGTAACTGAGCCCTGTTTTTGTTTTCAGAAACATCTGATGGCATTTCAATTAAGTGTTACGTAAAGAAATTACTTTAGGCGTTAACACTTCAGTCCCTTTATCACCGACTGTGCTGACCGATTGCTGCCAGTATAATTTTCATTCCACTTCCCTGCTACTGCCAAAGGAGATTCCGCCACAGAAGTGGTTAAGATTATCTGACTTCACACTGTTCCGCCTTCAGTCTTTTTATAGCACGGCTGCCTTGTAACATTACAGAGTTCAGAGCTACAATGGTGCTATACTCTTGGCCATCAGTGGCGAGGCTTTCTTTTTTGCAGCTGGGTTTATTGCTGTAAGCATGCAGCTGTTCCCTATCGCGCTGAGCTTAAAAACAGTTCCACCACAGGTGAGCCATGAGAAGGCAGCTGAACATAAAAGCCAATTTCTTTCTGTACTGTGGCTTGAAACTCTTCAATTATGTACGCAAGAGGTTAGTTAAACTGATGGAAATGACATGGTGTGAAGGGAATTTTACTACTTTCTTTAAAGGAGTGCTGCAGATACCAGATCCATGAGAGAAAAAAAAAATCAATCCACTATTTACCACAAAAACAATGTTTAGTGTGCATGTTATTATGTTACAGATCAAACTTTCAAGCCCTGTTCATTGAATTAAATTGGTTGATTGTTTTTTGGTTTGTTTTTTTTTTTCTGATAGAAATACAGAAAAGTGCTTGTGAAAAAATTTTTGTAAATTGCACCAGTGATTTTTTGCCATTTGGGGTGGTAAAATTGCTGAAAGAGGAAGCTACACGGAAAAATTTCAGAGTTAATTGGGGTATTGCTGTCTATATGATTTTGAAGCTACCTGGAAAACTTTTATGTAGCTTAGTACCAAGTGAAATATAGCAGAAATTAAATAATGCACAGTGAAATTCTACTATTTTCATTCATTTTTTCCTTTGAATTGATTTAAGAGGAAGCTTGGTATGAGAAACTGACCACTGTTTGAGTTATACAAACCTCTTGGTATGCCTAGAACTTTTCCAGTCCTGCCTGCTGTGACCTTTTCCCTTTCCCCCCTCTTTCCCTCAGCAGTTTGTGGAGCAAGCTCCCTGCAGCATTTCCTTCCTTTCCCAAACCCCAGACATACTGCACAGGACGTATGTGAGCTTTATGGCACTTACAGTCCATGCGTGACAGCTGCTAGAGACCAAACTGGGGACTTGAACTGCAAGCTGGAGTTGTTACCTCTCAAGCTAAAAAGCCAAACTTCTACAGCTTGTGTGTTGATACTGGAGTTGTAACACACTTGCTGTTATCTATCTGTAACAGGATAGGACCAATCTGGAGCTTGGTTTCTGGTGTGGAATACAGGGTTTGGCCTAAGCCCTGATGAGCAGATTTGGAGTCTATAGTGTGAAGCAAAGAAATCCCATTTATACTGTGTCAGATTAATGTTTTCATAAATCTCATCTGGATTACTCAATATTGAGTTCAAGATACTGTTTATTTTTAATAGACAACATAGAACACCCTCAGTGGGCGTGACAAGGGAGCCATGTACTGGAAGGTTGCTACAACTCCCCAGACCGCCCCTCAGCCCATCTGTGTTAGCAGACAAGATTAGGACTTCCAGCTCTTTGCCACCACTTTCTTCTGGAGATTACCACATGCACTGATCTGTGGGTGAATGACTGTGATTGAAAAAAGTCACCTGAGTTTGCTTAAACTACCATCACTTAGATGCTACTCTTTCACTAATTTAACTGATGACCTGTGTAAAACCAGCTGATTTTGCCTAAAGCAAACTCGGGTCCATTCAAGGGAACCAATCTGCTGGCACCACTCTGAAATCAGTAACTGGGGAGTACAACAAATATTCGGACATAGTAACTTTCTTTACAAGCATAATGGGATCCAGAAGACAGTGTCTCATCATGCTCTGATAGGCTGTAGGGAGAGAACTGGAAGATCATTGACAATTCCTTCTAGGAAAGCAGGGTGAATCAAAAGTATACGAGCAATACAACTTTGTGATGCCTTTTGTAATCACTGAATATTTAGCTGATGGGTTGGTGGCACCTACAGCTGACTGAAATAAAAGTCAGCAAATTATGGAAGGAAAAAAATTGCCTTTGCTGCTTTGATGCAAGACTTAGACTGGATAATCAGGGCTTTCATTAATGCCTATAATAAAGCTAAATTGTAGCACAAACTTGTACAGTAAGGCCAACAATCCATTTTTATAGCATAGCCACACTGTGTAACTCCCACTGTGGTCCGCACAGAGTTACAGTGTTGTGTCGTATCCCTCACTGATCTTAGCCCAGTGCTGATGCTAAGTTATGGAGCAAATAATTTCTAACCGTATACTTCCTACCGTTCATTGCTTTCCAGCACAAGCCTCTTTTCCTATTCTCTTTTCATTGAAGTGTTTTTGGTTTTTGCAACCTTTCTGATGAACTCAGATGCTTGCAATAAAGACTCATGCTTTCCAGGGATCAAACCAGCCCTCAACAGCCTGAGAATCGTGGAGCTGAACTAACAACAGAAGTGCCAGTCCAGAGGGTCTGTACCTCTGCTTATTGCTAAACTAAAGGAGCAGCTGCACAGCAGAGCTCTGCCAACAAGTAGCTTTAGGATGCTTTTTTTTTTTCAATAAGAAGGAAGAAAATGGAAGTCCATTATTTTCCTGCCCTGCAACAGAGTCAGCTTTATTAACTCTGAAGAGAGCTACTTTTACCAGAAGGAATGAAAATTGGAAGCCCAATATATGACCGTAATGTTCTGCTAATGAATCAATGATTGTTTACAATATATAAACTAATGCACAGTCTGTTTTGTTGTAGAAATAATTAGCATTTTCAGTTCCTTTTAGCCGCCCCCCTTTTTTTCCTAAATTTTCAAACAATCTGCTTTATAAAAAATACATCTCTATGTATCAGGTACCATTATTATGGAATTGCAGTGAAAGAAAACTCCCAGTATTATGATGTGATGTATTCTAAAAAAGGAGCAGCCTGGGTCAACGAAACAGGAAAAAAAGAAGTAACCAAACAGACAGTGGCGTATTCACCACGATCCAAACTGGGAACATTGCTGCCAGAGTTTCCAAATGTCAAAGATCTAAATCTGCCAGCCAGTCTGCCAGAGGAGAAGGTAACACTTTGGAAATCTTTTCTGGGCTTGTCTTGATTTTTTTCCCTGCTCTGGATTAAAGCTTTATCTAAAAAATAAAGACTTTGAATTAGAGTAGGTTTAATAATGCTTTGACTTTACTTATGGGGGGCTTAATTACATCATATAATAGGAAGAAATATCTTACCTTAAAATTGGCAGCTGACACTATCAGCAGTACAATATTCCTAAAGCCTGTGCACACTTTTTCTAAAGTTACATTACGTACAGCAGGTGCAGTTTGAGGGTAACTGTTTTTGCAATGAGCTATAGCTATTTAGTCTGCAAACACATTTGATGGCAAACTGGAAAACAGTTCTGATGCTTTCTTGAGCAGAGGGGGACTTAGTGTGTTTCTTATCCTTCTAGACTAGAAATTAAGAGAATCCTGTCTGCACATATGACAAAAGTGCTCTGGCTGCTCTTGGCTGAGCTTGCTAGTTTTCTGATGCTATTCACATGTGTAGTATCAATGTAAAGTGGACAAAAGAATAGGGTTTTATAGTTCTTTATGTCCTAATTAGGGCCACATTCTCGTCTTTGATCTCACTGAGGCTTTTTGCTCCTCTTACATTTGAAGAATCCCCATTGACATAGAAAAATCCATGAATTCAAAGGGAGACTTTACTTTTAAGAAGAAAACTCATCTTAAAGCTAATCTAACTAGACTCTAACCAATTTCATTATTTTTGCAATTGTGTGCATAGTAAGATAAGAAAAAACTTACTTTTTGTGCTCTATATTCTGGTAGTTTTAAAAGCGGATTTCTTAAGTAGAATGATCTTTTGTGTGTTTCCCTCTCATTCTTTTTTCAGGTTTCTACCTTTATTATGATGTATAGAACTCACTGTCAGAGGATACTAGACACTGTAATAAGAGCAAACTTTGATGAGGTATGGTTGGAAACTACAGTTGTAGCTTAATGATACATAAGGTATTAATGGATATGAGACCTTATTTTGAATGTGATACTAGAAACTTATGGTTTTGTGGTGGCCGATCCTTTTCATGAATAATGAACAATAGCTATACTTGAGTACATAATATGTGACCGATAACATTAAATCTCACTTACAGCACTGTGTGAGTTAGAGGAACAAAAGCAATGGGAATGTTTTTGTCTCATCATTCTCCAGCAGGATTAAGGTAGCGATATTGCCTTACAAGGTGTTGGACAATCCAGTTCTTACAACTCAGGAAGTGTGCCCACAACCATTTTTCTAAGCCTTGAGTTGAGACTGAGCTCTGTTTGAAGGAATTCCTCTGAGTGTTCAGCACAAACCCAGGGCAGGTGCCACAGCAAAGTGGTGGGCTCTGCTGGACTATTAACAATGGCACAGGGCAGTGGGGGGACCTACAGCCTCCCAGACATCCCAGAAAGCTGTAGCTGAAGTTCCCAGTTGCACTGCAGTGCAGCGAGGAACAGGCACACTGCTCAGTGGTTGATGCAATCCATTAGAGATGGACAAAATGGATAACCTGGTGCATATCTGACTGAATCTGGGGGTTTTCTGGCAGTGCATGCAGACGGCTCTATAATTAGAGCTGAAAAATAAAACATTGCTGGAATGCAAGCAGTTTTATATTACATGTGGAGAAGGCCTCTAGTCCAGGAAAACAAATCTGACTATGGAGACGCTGAGGGTCTGATTCAAACATGACATCCAGGTCCTGGGAAAAATCAAAGGAAACAGGTCTTCTGACTCTGTCCTCTGAACAATAGCAAGAAATTCCCTGCTTTATTTCTTCTCACTGTTTAATTCTCACACTCTTCTGGTTTAAAGATTAGGCTCTTTTAAGTCATTGTACCAAGTCTGAATGTTTCTGTGGAAGAGCAATATGTAACACATATTCAGGAAGTTTTGCTGGATGAATCTCAGAACCCTTTAAGAGCAGGATGTTACATTTTGTTAGTGAACCTGTTTGTCAGGATTGATGCTGAGGAGCAATAATATATAAAGGACAAATATTCTTTACTGCACCTGGTGTGGTTGCTTGTTTCAGTACAGATTGTACGCAAAAGGTTATCACTTACGAGTGCCAGTGTTCTGACCCCTGTAGAACTGATCATATCATTCACTTAATAACATCTTTATTTCCTCAACGAAAATTTTCAGAGGTATATTTTGCTGTATCTGAAATCTCCTCCTCACTTTCTTTTTTGCCTTTCTCCATTTTTTCTTCAATTTCCTTCATAGTGAAGGAAAGGAGAAAAGTGAAATTGAAGTGTTTCTTTCCAAAATGAAGACAGAAAATGGTATATTGACCCTTGAATGCCATGTGCTATCCTCCTCTCTTACCCTACACCAGGCCCTAGATTTCATTCTTTCATGTATGAGGGCAGAGAGCAAAGAGAGAAAAAAAAGCTTTACATGTGGAAGCCAAAGAATTACACTCACTAGCCATTGATGGAAGATAAAAATACGGTGGTACCCATGGTTGTGTCTACTGTAGTAACGTAAAGACACCTTGTCACCAACTCAGAGTGTCTCCTCATTGTTTGGTTGAGTATCCCATTGTGTGCTGCATTACAATATAAGCCTGTCTAGTTAAGGAATATATTGCCTGTGTTGTACACCATCAGGCCAGCTCTGGGGCTGAAACAAATACTATGTAAGCAGGGTCATTAAAGGACAATGATACTTAGGGCTTTTGATTACTTTCACTTACACAGTTCTGATTCTTCTTGTGATTGCAGGTTCAAAGTTTTCTTCTGCACTTTTGGCAAGGGATGCCTCCTCATATGCTGCCCGTATTGGGTTCTTCAACTGTAGTGAATATAGTGGGAGTTTGTGATTCAATTCTGTACAAAGCAATTTCTGGAGTTTTGATGCCAACGGTACTACAAGCGTTACCTGACAGGTCAGTATTGCTCACAGCACTGACCACATTTAGCTTAGTTGTCTTTGTTATACATCTTTTCTTCAAGAATGGCACTAGTTCTCAGAAAGCTACTTGCTGCCACCCATTTCCTGAATTTAAATGACACTGTCAATTCAAAAGAGTTGAAGAGCTGACATGTTCCTGAAGAAATGTTCAGATTTTAATAAGACTTCTACTGTGAAAACCTGGGGTTTTTTGTGTGATAAAGGGTACTGCCTTATTCTTGGTTTATTAACATCAAACTGATAGTCACGTCCCAACTTTCAGGTTGTGTCAGAAATCTGCAGGCTACAGAGTGCCTGAAAATTTCAGGCACTTTTCTGCTAGTCTGGAATAACAGCATAACAGTATTCTGAATTATAGTGACAAGAGGAGCTGACCTGGCTGCTCTGTTTGTAAATACCCACATGCATACATAGACACAGCAACCTAAGAATTTGTCTCTGTTTACACTGCTGGAACACAATTGTTATTCTGCTTGCCATGAGTATAAGACATAAAGATCATACTTGTGAAGTCTTGGACAAGCTAGTTAAATTTAAATACTATCCTATGAAGAACAGATGTATGGTTATTTTAGGATCACTTTATTAATATTAACAAGTACTTGCTTCCTTTGTTTCAAAGCTAAATTCACTTTTCCGTTCCATGTGGTAGATTACAGCTGTTGTCTTCCTACCTGGAGCTCATCTGAATCCAAGAAGTCTGGTTTACATGGTAAAGCAGGACAGAGATCTGCAGTTCACAGCAAAAAGTTTCATCACTGAGTGCAGTCAAACTGTTTTGCCCTTTGATTTTCCTAATACGAGCACCAGGAAACTCTTTTTCTAAATATATATGTATACCTTTAGTATTATTTGATGCTTTCCTGAGTTTGAGTAATTTCTTAAGAATATTGTTCTAGGAGTTTATTATTGGTGCTGTATGTTTGGCCCACAAGATTTTAAAGTGGTTCTAATTAAGGGAACTGTATTCAAGATGTTGTTCTGCTTTCCTATGTGCATTGTATGACTGCTAAAGTACAGGCAAAGTATTTTTTCCACAAGAAACCTGTTATAAGCATGGACTTCCCTTGATAAGACATGTACATTTTTACTGGCTTTGCCCCTCACCCCCCCCCAAAATCTATTTCATTGGAAGGATTAAACAGAACAGCAGTCCTTTTCTCAAGCTGCTTAGTTCTTTCATAGCAAATAAGGAGAGACTTGAGTGTGAATATAGACTTTTGTAATGCATATAAAGGGCCAGATTGTGGCTATTAAGCCATAGCCTGCACTGGAGGGGGTGAAGAAGGGTCTCATTGCAATGGAAGCTCCTGAAGGAAATCTTGCTGACTCAGCCAGAATCCTCTGAGGGACTTCCTGGGAATAAATGTTGGTTGTCCAGAAAGGCCAGGTTTTAGTGGGTGCAGCAGTTGTCATCCATCCCCTGTCCTGTTTAGGTGTCTGCATGGAGAAGAGCAGGCCTGTGGCCATGTTTATTCTACCAGCTCTGTTCTCAGTGCAGTTTGCTAGGGGTACAAAGAGGAGAAGCTGCCTGGCTGAAAGTTCCTTGCATCTTTCCCCTCTCTCTCATTTGTCTATCTTGAGTATTGCTACAGGCAGTGCAACTCAGTCTGACAGAGCCACCGTTCAGGTCCCCTGCACAACACCCTGCAACTTGTCCTGGAAACTCTCATTTTATACTGAGCAACTCCAAGAAGGGCAGATTGACCTGCCTGCAAAGTTGAGCAGGAAGTGATGGAACAATCAGGAGAGCATAGTAAAGGAGAAGAGAGAAAGCTCACTTGTCTAGGAAAGTTCCTGTCCTGTGCAGAGCTAGACAGGCAGGTCCTGCTCCGCCCCCACTTCCCCTACCTGTGTGGGCTTGGCCTGGAAATTCCTCCCCACCATCATTGCCCATTCATTGGCTTCAGCCTGCAGCACAGTTGGTTGTTGCTTGACTTGAAGATCCCTCTGTACATCTGTATAAATGTGGGCACAGCTGAGCTGAAATCCAAAGCTTCATCTATTGTCTTCTTTAAAGAGTTGTGATTTTATGTTTTTATGTTTGTACAGAGTGGGAATGACTTTATTTCAAGCTAAGAATGCTGTTTGTAAGTATCAAAGCAGTGCAGTACAGAGACTTTCATTCTTCATGAGGTTTTGAACGTGGTGATATGTTTTGCTTTCCTGCAAATGTTTTCAGAAGTTTTTCTTCACACCTACAAAACAAAATATGTCAGCAACTCCGCATAATAGTGAGTTGTAAATAACTGACTCATAGTCTTTACACGTTAACAGATTTTATAGTATAAATCACAGAGTAAACGTGTTCTGATATAGTGGTTTTTCTTTTCAGTTTGACGCAGGTGATCCGAAAGTTTGCAAAGCAGCTGGACGAGTGGCTGAAAGTAGCTCTCCATGATTTACCAGAAAACCTACGAAATATTAAATTTGAATGTATGTATTGCCCAGTCTCTCTCCTATTAACCTGGAATGTATATACTGTTTATTGATTACAAATTAAGTGAGACTGGTGTTCTTTTAGGAATTTAAAACTGTCAGCATTATAAATCTTGTATTCACTTACAATCTCCACTTGTTCATGAGAACCAATTTCATTTAGTGAAATGAGGCACTGCTCAAAATGAGAATAATTGCTTTTCCTTTCTTGTGGATTCTGATAAGAAATTAATTTTGTTGATAGTAAGCAAACATTAGGGATGATATTAGGCAAAGGAAATTATTAAACAAACCTTTAGGCTAGCACAATTTGAATACAGCTTGAGGCCCTTGCTAAAAAAAGTGCCAGAGTTAAAAATGAAGGAGATCAAATTACCCTGTCACCACAGGAAAGGGCACTAGTCCTTTTCAGACGCGCTTTGTAGATGCCTGCAGTGCACATCACCTATTGATAAAGCCTGCTTTATTTCACGGCTCTCAATTCTTTGCCTTTCATGAGCACTAAATTCCACACCACAAAGTTAAAGGAAAAAAAAAAAAAACTAATTTAGGAGAAGGATTAACTATTTTGATCAGCATGGAAAATTAGGTGTATATTTTACTGAGAACAGTCAGGATGTAAATTGGAACAACTCATTTCAGCTTTTTTTTGGTGTGTGTTGTTTACTAATTTATTTTAAAAGTTACACAAAGTCAGAGCTGAGAATATGCTTTATCACATCTTTGTCAGTCCAAAATATTGAGAATCTGCAACAGCAAAATCTTTTCCAATTTTATAGGGAGAGAGAAAGGGACAGACAATGCACTTTCTAGTCATTCTCAATCTGTGCTCTTTAACTACCTCTAGGAACAGTACAGAGGGAAAACCTAAGGCCTGTTTGGATAGATCTGCAAGTCTTTGGTGATTTTAGTATAAGGAAAAATTTGAGTGCATTCTACCTTTTATGCGAGCCTTTGTTGCTTCTACAGTTGTTTCCTCCTCATCAGAATTTGTGATAGTGTGCACAGCAAATGGAGGTACTGACCTTGGCCAGGTTTGCAGTTCCTGAGTCACAGATTTCAGAAAAAACATGCACAATACAACATTTTAAAATCCAAGTACAGGAAATATCTTGGTATAAGGTCCATATTGCTTCAAAAGAGCTAAAATAGGAGCAGAGGACTGGCAAGTGCCTCCAGGCCATCTTACCCCATAGCATGTTAGTACATGTCTTTCAGAAACTTTGATCAAATTCTATCTGAAACTGATTCTAGCTCCTACTAGTCCAGTCAAAAGACTCCTCCAAAAAGTTTTTGCATTAAGACTTAACAACCTGTTCTAATTTCGACACATAATGTAGCTATCATTATTTTATGCCCACTTGTTCTTGCACCAACATTTTTCTTTCTATTAAATAGTTCTTTCTGGTCTTCAGTTCCTTTGTGTATCAAGAGAAAATTTGCTATGCTGAACAAGCGAAGCTTTTCTATTGTCCTCTACATTTCTCTTGTCATCTCATTATTCACAGCATCTATAAATCACTGCTTGTAATATGCCGCTGTAAAACTGATTGAGCATCCAGATTTAAGGTATGAGGTCAAGGTTTAAACTAAGTTAAAACTGGGCTGTTTGAATGAAGTTCATGTAGCCACAGTTGTATATAGGAAACTGAATGTATTTTTTTGGTTCTTGTTTTAATTCAGTATTTTCAGAAATAATTGTCTTTATTTAGCACAGTTTGTAAATATTTGTCTCTTCTTTTCCATAGTGTCCAGAAGATTCTCACAAATACTCCGGCGACAGACATCACTCAATCATCTTTGCCAAGTAAATCTTTGCTACCTTGTTTTCTGAATGCCATTTTTACTGACTTTTCAAATCATTTTATGAGTTGGCAGGCTGGACTTTAGCCAAAAAGGAAGAGATTATGTTAGCAGTTTGTGTCCAGTATTCACAAAATCAAAAATGATATAGCAAAAAATACTTTTCTAGACAACTGGCAACCCCTGATCATTAAATTCTAGCAGGGAACTTTTACACAACAAAATTATTATTTGATTTTAAGAGATAGTTCATTTCCATGAAATAAATGAGTGACATTCCTTTGATTTCAGAATGGTTTGTATCAGGCTTATTGCAGAGCAAGAAAAATTTCCATATGCTTAACAAAAAATTCCAAGTCTAATTGTGTATTATAAGTCAAATGCAAATTAGCAAAAAGCAAAATGGTTGAACCACTGGGATTGTTAAACAGAAATATTCTTGCAACCATAGCAAGTGAATATAAAAACTACTCTCAGGTGTTTGTTTTTCACCAGTTTAGATCACAATTAGCTATCAAAAATTCATGAGACCAAATTCTATGTAGTATAAAATAGGGGAGGATGTATTGAATTCATCAATGTTTCACCCACGTATTGGAGCAAGTAGTTTGTTTTCCCTGTCACACTAAAAGCTCCACTTTTGGAAGGTGTATCCAACACCCCAGGTTAACCCTGTGAGTGGTGAAGCCCACAGGAAGAAGCTCTGAGGGAAAAAACTCCCCACTCCTGCAAGGACTACTTTGTAGGTTTCTTCCTCCGTTATTTTAGTGGTGGAGACAAAGATGTCAGTGCTACCTTTCCCCAAACATTGGGAATCATCACTGAACTTCAGAGGTCCATAGGAATTCAGAGGAAATCAAGATACAGAGGAGACCAAAACCTTCTGCATCAGACTGGGGATCAAACAGTTTACTTGCATGAAAGACTCTTCAAATGCATCATTTCCTTGGGGAAGCTGATAACCTTAGTGTGGGTTATCATCTCTGCTTAACTTACAGAGATCCTGTGTATGTTATGTGACCGTGACCTTGTGTCACTTCCTTTCCTCCCAGCCCATCCTTCCCATTCTCAACAGCAGACCCCTGTCTCAACCAGCCAAGAAGCAGATCTGATGCAGAGGCAAATGATCTTGAACTTTTTCACGTGGCTGAGGGAAGAATGAGAGTCTTTGTAGTTTGGGAGAGGGGAGGGTGCAGACTTGAGCAGGGTTTGTTTGGTTTTTAGTTTTAATTTTTCTTGTTGCTTTTTGGTTTCAAACTGAAGCAGAGATTGAGGAGTCTAGCAACAGCACCACCAGATTCGGGCTGCTCATGAGGGTTTGTGGTGGGTGCAAGCAAAATACTTGCATTGATTAAAGCAGGCAAAATGACTTGGGAATTCTCAGTGGTTAGAGGGCCCTGTAACATCCATAAGACATCAAGCTGGTGGGTGGGGGTCCATGAGGAGAATCAACTTAGTGAGCCTAGCTAAGGAAGCGTAAAAGGGGATAAAGCCTATTTTTTAACCTAATAAACCATGAACTAATGAATAGATTGGATTGGATTACAGGCATCAAGAACAGTGATCCACAGTGCAGACATCACATTTCAAATGCTGGAGGACTGGAGGAATGTGGATCTGAATAGCATTACCAAACAAACCCTCTATACTATGGAGGACTCACGGGAGGAACACAGAAAGCTCATCATACAATGTAAGAGCAGAACCCTCAAATAAAGCCAAGTGAACTTGATTTCCTGCTGGAAACAAAGCCCACTGAAAATAACACTGTTTTTGCAGCCATTGGTTTTCTTGGAGGCTTAAGATAAATAGAAGGACATTTATCAAAATGTAAAGCAAAGCCCCATCAAAGTCTTATGTTTTGAGGCATAAATCTGGGCACTCTTCCATTAATGAGCTTCTTTCTAGTATCCAGAACAGGCAATGGCCCAAAACTTGAACTCAAATTCAGGAAGATTTTTTTCCATGAACTTGAGCAAACTAAATCTACCAATTAACCACTGAACCTGATAACGCCTAGTCTCTCCTGCTGTAGAATTGTAGGAGAGTTGTCTTTTGAATGGCTTTGACACTAAAGTGACTGTGTATTTGAATCCCTTGTAAACTCATTTATAAAAAGCTTAATTTTACAGTGTTTTCATAAATGAAATAATTTGATGGGGTGAGCTTTCACCTGGAACTTTTATGAATAAGTAGAAGCAATGAGTAAACTCATTGGCTAATTTAGAGTCTGCCTAGTATAGTGACAGACATGAACTGAAAAGTGACTTTGGAGATGTTGACAAATTGGTTTCAGAGTCAAAGATCTTTTGCAAATAGAAAATTTAACTTGCATTGTCCAGCAAGTGTGCATATTTGTAAGCTTAGATGTAACCCTGAGTGCAGAGTTTGTCCCTCTGAGGCACTAGAGGGTGACCAGCTTTGTCTTTAGCATCATTCATAACCTCACTGCCCTGTGAACCCATCTGTTGTATTGCCATCTCTCTCTTGACGAGGACTAGTCATCTTTTATCCAGCACCAGCCTTAACGGGGAGCAACCTGGTCAATCACTTGTGGGAGCCCTGAAGGGGTAGGTTTGCAAGTGGGATAACTCTTTCTGTGAGTGGCTGGGAAGAGATCACGCCTTCACATGTACAGTGGACCCTGCAAGGCTGACTTTGGCACTTTTGTTAACACTAAAAGTCTTCTCCACAGTTCAGGGATGGGCCTTGCTTTCTCTGTTAGCTCTGTTTTCCAGCAAGAGGTGCTTGCTACTCTTTCCTTTTCTTCTTAACCCTTGATTCATTTCCTGATGGCCCTCTTCCCTTTTGAGGAGACAGAAACTTGAAATGGCAGCAGGGGAGGCAGCATATAGTGAGACTGGCTTCTGTTATGTTTTCAATGTCTACCCAACTTCCTCCCACTGGCCAAAAAAGAAAGAATTCTCAAAGTTATCATCCCTAGTAGCAGCAACAATTTTGGCTCTCATTCAGATAATCCTTACTGTTTAGGAAAGCTTTTTGTGTATGTGCAAGCTATTTAAACACAAACTTAAGTGTAATCAAATCAAATAGAGTTTTCCTGAATGACAATGGATTTGGACAAATTTTTGCATATTTTGGGCCCGTATAGTCCAATAAGCAATTACCCAGAAATGGTGACCCAGTAGGAATGTTCATCATGAGACGGGATTTCAATGAGATGCACAAATATGTGTAGAAGGTATTCTAGAACTTAGATTTATGTTCCTTCCCCCCCCAATCTTTGATGTTTATTCTACTTGGTGAAAGATCTTTTCAAAGATCACACTCTGTACGACTCATGTGACATGCAATTAAGGCTTGCTTTCACATTCTTTGTATTGATAACCAAAAAAAGTACAATTTCCAGCTACCGTAACTGGAAAAAAAAAAAGCTTATAAGCCTATAAGCAAGCCTAAAGAGAAACAGAGAAAACTCACTGGATATAAGAGAATTTCTTTCCTGCTCTGCTATAGTACCTGTCTCTGAAATGGTTTCTTCTTTATTCCCTCTTTCTCATATCTGTTGAGGTATTTTTAATAGTCACTAAAGGCTAAAAAGTTACTATTCTCAAATAGGACGTTGTATGCGGTTGCATTGCTCCAGCAGCAAAGCAGGCAACTGATTCATTTTTCCACTCTTGCTCCCCTCTTTGCACAGCATATGAATTGCTTCATCTGTTGTATCAGGCAGTTTTTGTCCAGCCAGACACTCAGGTAAGGAGACAACGTGTAGATTTCTCTGTGATCCTGTTGATCCTCTCTGAATACAGTTGAGGTTGCCTGTTCAGTGAAACAAGAAAATGGCAGCCCAGACATCATTATTTTCCTTCTTTCCCAGCCAAAATTTCTGACCATCCAGCCTCTGCAAGTCTCAGTTAAACAAAGTTAAAGTCAGGTGTGAAGAAAATGCATTCCTGCTTGTCTTGCTGATCTGATTTAGAGACCAGGGAGCTTGTTCTTTGCATTATTCTCAGATAGTCTCTCTGGCTCACTTCTCTAGCTGTCTTCTCTAAGCTCTGCCTCCTCTACCTCCCTCCCTATCATTCCTACAGTGGGAAATTCCTTTCTCCTGTTATTTATAATTAAGCAAAAATGGAAATGCATAGCACATTGAGATCATCCTGTACCACAGCAGGCAGAAAGTATCTTTCTCCTTGACTTACTGGATCTTTTATTTTAGCTGAGTTGAAGAACAGTTTCTTAAAGTGTCAAAGTGCATGATCCTTCATCTTCTGCTCATTGATTCTCATAAAACTGCAAGTCTAGTTTATTTAAGAGCTGCAGTTGAATGGCTTGATTATTTTTACTTTCTGCATTAAAATATGAATATGGGTACTTGGGAGAGGTTAAAATGTATTCAGGTTGCTTTTGGAAACTCTTCTTGATGAACTCAGTATAGCATTTGCACATTGGTAGCAATTTGTTTTGAAGAAGCAGAAGTTTTTGGAAATTCTTTGTGTGTGTGTCTGGCATTGCGAATAGATGATTTGCAGCAGTTAAATCATGGTTTTGCCACTAAAGCATTATACAGATGAGAGCCCTATCTCATCCACTTGGTGCTTGGAAGATTCTGTATGCGTTTCTAAATCAATTTCATGCGTGACCTTTTTTCATCACCAGGGGCAAGGCCTAACTCGCACTCTTCGTAGAGAGTTTCACTTCCAGGCACACCGGACAGCTGAAACTTAAATCTAAAGATTAATTTTAAACAATAGGTCCTGGTTTGCTTACATTAAAATACCACTTCCAATGGCTCCATCACTTTCAGTAGAAACAAGATAAGAGACCCAGCAAACTTACTGGGTCAACACCAAGAAAGACATATATGTTATAGCTAAATGATCCCTTATAAAAACCTCAGAAAACTCGTGATGCTATTGGTGGCTCTTTTTGTGGTTTCTCTTTTGTTCAAAATGGAATCCAAGTATTAAGGTGGGCTATTTTTTCTTTGTCTGCCAGTATATCAGGAGTTTGATCACCTTCTGGAGGAGCAGTCCCCCATTGAGTCATATATCGAGTGGCTGGATTCCATGGTGGACAGATGTGTTGTAAAGGTTGGTACGCAGAAGTCAGGACCGGAGTCAGTCATGTGCATTGTTAACTTTATTCAGGTTCGAGATTTTTAGCAAAAATAGAAAACAAACAAACCAGACATTGGTGACAAGCAAGAGTAAAGCAGCAGTGGGCAAAATCTTACCAGTTTTCATGCTCAGTAAAGAACTGCTTACTTTCAGGATTCTGCTTTATTCTGCTCTTGCCTATTCTATCCCAAAATATAATATTAAAAAATGGAACAGCGTTGAAGTTTCCAGTCAAATCAGTATTTCAGAAGTATGGAGAGATGAGTTCAGAGTCATTCTAGCTACATAGTGCAAATAAGACATATAATCAGTCTGTCTCTTTAAGATATTAGTGAAATAGATGTTTAGGCTAGGTAATTCATTTATATACATTCAAACATAAGGATGAAAATCTATATTACTATTCAGTCAAGGACACATTTATGTTGCCTTTTGAGCTGATTTGGGATACCAAGACTTGTATTTTATTTTAATCTAAGTGTGTGCAGAAACCTACTAACAAAGTCTTTAAAAATATATTTTCAGAAGTGATCAGGCATCACCATAATTTTCCAAAGAGTATGGAACCGTACGACTGACTATTTTAACTTCTGTCACTAACTATACTTTGTATTGGGATGTTTTATTAGAATTTCAACTCTTCATTCCAGTTGTTAGAGTGCCGTGGCTTTGACTGAAATTACCAAAACCAGACTGAGAGATGGCCCTCCCCACCCCTCCCCAAAAGAGAGGAGAGGAAGGGATAAGGAGATTTGGAAGTTTAGAATGAACTAAACTACTTTAATGAAGAATTATTATTAAAATTAAAAAGAAGAAAATAATGAAATGGGTATAATATATACAAAGCTGTATCAAGCTCAGTATCAACAGTATCAGGGTGACAATCACATCACCGGCAGGCACTGGGGAAGTCCCAGGCTGGCCTCAGTGACGGATGGGAACTGGGTTCCAGCTCTGGAGTCAGGAACATGCTGATTGGGATCAAAGGCAGATGAACGGAGTCCTCTTAGGATGTCGGTCATTGAAGAAAGGGAGTTGACCCTTTGATCCCTCAGCTTTTATACTGAGCATGGGGCAGATGGGATGGAATACCCCAGTTGGTCAGGTTTGGGTCACCTGTCCTGTCCACTCCTCCCCACAGATGTGACCCCTTTACGTTTTTCTGTTTCTGACCCTCTAACAGGGCAAATAATGAAATTGGCTGACCTTGGTTTTTATAGCAATACGTATAAGCAAGGGCCCCTCTGCATACCATTCCTTAGCATGTAGCACAAACATTGGTCTTATCATTCTGAGAATGAGCAGTTTTCTCCACAATATGCTGTTAATTTCAGAAAATTAGAAGAGGCCTAGCTAAAATGTAAAATTACAGAACAGAAAATTGGTTCTTTTTTCCTTCAAACTGGGATAGAGCTAAAAAGTAAAAACAAAAATATAAAAACATGCTGCCTCTCCCTCTGCTGCAAAAGATCCATACAGAAAGCAACAGATACTTCCCCAGATTGCAAAGTATTGATTGTTTTAGGGAACTTTTATTTTAGTCAGTGGAATGCAATTTGAAATTCAGACTGTAACTGTTAATTTTCATGAAGAACTTGACATGAATTTTATTAGCTGTTGGATAAACCTTGAAAAACTACATATGGCTATAGCTAAAAAATTTTTGAAGAGTTGATGCCGGAAGTGTGCTTTCTGCAAATTAGTTTTGCTAGTAAAATGACTATGTGAATTCACAAAAATAAAAACATAAAGGAACAAAAAGAAATTATATTAAATAGTAAGCTTAAATTAAAATGTTAATATAAATTTTCAGTGTAGATCAAGCATTCTTGATTATAAATTGCTTCCTTGACTAAAAAGCAAAAATAAACATGTAAGTAATTAGGTTAAGATGAAGATCAGAGCAATTTTTTGGCAGTCCTTTCAGAACTTATAAAGGAATTTCGGTCTTGGTGTTGAATAATACTTTATGATTCTTCTTTCTGAAGGTTGTATGTAGCAGCAAGGTGGCTTTCTGTGTAAGGCTGTTTGGTTTATTTTTAATTTTTAGCGTATGTTTTAATGCAAAGATAATGGTAAGAAGTTTTTCAGTGTAAAAAAAAAAAGAAGATAGATATGTGCATCATTCAACTGTATCAGGCAGTATAAAGAAAAGTTTCTCCATGTGAGATATCTCTGTTTTCTTGCAGGTAGCTGCCAAGCGACAAGGCTCTTTGAAGAAAGTAGCTCAGCAGTTCCTCTTGATGTGGTCCTGTTTTGGCACTCGAGTGATTCGGGACATGACTTTGCACAGTGCACCCAGCTTTGGTACTTTCATTTTTTCCTAATAATTGCCTGCCACTATCAAAAAAAAATTGTATCCTGGCTTGTAATATACAGTTAAAGTGAAACCATAACATACCCAGGTCTCTATTAATAAAAAGAGTTGGGACATTTGGAAATAATGCTCAGACAGATGCCTGTCTTCAAGATCTGGCCAGGGAAGCTGAAAACATTACTACTTCCTTCTGATTGTTGTTACCCAGTAGCCAGAGTCACAGGTCAGCTGGAGGAGCTGATTACAAGAACATTCCCTAATTCACTTCAGTGCAAAGTGAGTCTGGTTACCCAAACCCACTCTGACCATGTGTTGTGCTGAGGGAGGTGACTTTGCACTGAAGTGGGTGTAAAGGTCTCCGGTGAAACACTTTGCCAACTCCACTTTTAAAGGACAGAATATTTTAAACTCGTCTTTGCAAAATAAGTATGTTTCTATACCCTGGACAGATTCTCTTCCATTCTATTAGAATTCAGTCAGGGTGGAAAAATAAGCTTTTATTTTTTGAATGAAAATCATATTGCTTTTCTACAATTTCCAGAGGGGCTTTGTTTTGAATTCTGGGATAACAACAGTTGAGATGATTAAAATCAGCGAAAGGCAGGAATGATTGAAAATAGACTGCTGTGTCATGAGTGTGACTTGGGACCAGATTTTGCATGAGGGATGGTTTTTATAAATGCACATTTGTCAGAATATGTTAATAGAAGATTAATAATGAATTTATGAAGGCAATGCATTGAATAGCTGCAAGGTTTTCTGCCAGCTGAGCTTTGATGTCCTTTATGCTTTTAGAACCATCTAATAGCATAAATGCCGATACCATCAGAGATAGGCATGATATGAAACGACTTTCATTGGCTTCCCAATTTAAAGAGTTTTGCAAACAGGTATTACTGAGTCACCATTACACATCAGGATAGTGAGCATCCCCAAGACGATCACAATTTCCATCTGCTAGCCTACGTTTTCAGCACCAGTGTCCTCATCACATCTATTTCCCACCTCCTCTAGGACACATTTTCTCCTCAAGACACTGCAGCTTTTCTTTTGTTGTGAGCATAAAAGTAGCTGATACTGCTTAGCAGTATACTTTCCCCCAGTGTTCAAAAATCCCTTTGCATGAGTGTTGAATAAACGCTGAATTTTGTTTTCTAGCACTTTGTGTTGCTACACTTCTCTCTGCAGGCATAATCCCGACCTGTGAAACACACTGATAGCCAACAAACGGAAAAACCTCCTGCATTAGCATAGCGCAGTGTTGAGGTTACAAGGCATTAAATGCTGATGTTAAAGTACCCCCAAGGATACATTATTGCTACTGAGTTGCACATTACAACATTATTTTTATTCCTGTTCAGGATATGTTTGTAACCTGACCAAGCAATCTCTGTTTCAAACCATCAGTCACCCAAACAGCTTTAATCAAACAGGGATTCCCCAAATAGTCATTAGACCACCAGTTCTCTGGAAGGTCTATAGAGTGATCCTCAGCTGTGATTTTTTTTTCTTATTAACAGAAACATTTATGGATGTGCCATGTAGAGACAAAACATGAAGATTGAGAATTATTCTTTAGTTTAGCTTTGGGATAATATAACATAATATAATATATATCAGATGTACCAAAGTAAGTTACTTGTTGTCTCTGTTATAAATTTGAGTCTTGAATTTCTCACTTTTGAGAACTTTAGCTGCTCAGCTAAATTTGTAGGTTTTTGTCTTCTTTTTTTTTTCCCCTTCTTTTTATTTCACTGACAGTATCTGTGTAAATAAAATGTGTGATTCTCCTTACATGGACACACACCTTTTAACATGAATTTGATATGTTTATATGTAACCATAGTCAGGGAAAGAACGTTGTGGTTATAGCCGCTGTGTTTTTCCTGGGTGCGTGGTGTTATATTAGAACTGGATCAGTAACTGCTTTTCAATTTGGTAACCAAAGCAAGAGGTTTTTTTTAAAAAATTGTCATGCTCAGTGTGAAGCTGAGATAGTTTGGGATTTTAATCAATTCAGAAATCTTTATTTTTTAAAAAAGTGAAATCGAAGAGAATTCTTTTGTATCGGCCATATTTTGGGACTTAGACCACAGTTACCTGTCTCAGCAGTCTTGAATCACTGTTAATCACTGCCAGAGCAAGATTTCTAACCAAAAGCCTAGAGGATTTGTCGTGCAGGAGAGTTTTCTCATCTTTTCTGCTGAAACGATTTCACTTTGTACAAACCACATAACCGTTTGTTGAGCTGCAGAGGTCTGCAGCCTGCTGGGTGCGTTCTCTCCTGGGAGATGATATCACAAGAGTTGGTTCAGTCCCTATTCTAATCCTTATTTGTACAGGCTTGAGTTTTCCCCACTCTGGTGCAACTCATGGGGCAGGGGGAGATTTGAACCTTCAGGTTTTCGAAGGGGAGAATTATACCAAAACCATATCATCATCCTATCAGCCAGAAGCCTGGGATATCCCTACCTTGTTTCTCCCCAAATGTTATTTAGCCACAGACACAAATTTGTAATAATCAGTATTAATGATGCTACTGTTTCACTGCAAGGCCATTCAATGCATTGTTTATGAATTAGAGTTGAGCAAGTTTCAAAAGAATAACCCTTGAATGTCAGCATCTCAGAGCCAGATGGCAGAAACCCTTCTGCACTGAATTTCATGCAGTTCCTTCTAGCTTTTCGGAATAATGTATGCATTTAAGTGAGTTCTGTGGAAAGAAACAAAGACTGATTTACTGTTCTAAATATTTACATCTATTTATCTTTATTCTTAACTTAGATAAGTTTTGCATTTTTACTGCATTGGAAACTGTTTCCATGGACTGATTTTTAACGATTTTTTCCACTTCAGCCAATATACAGACTCAGATGCCCACAGTATAATTTTTTTAAAAAAAAGTAAAATAATATGTTAAACAATGGGATTTTTACTATATACAGGACATTATATTTTTATCTTTGAAATATGTGGTATAGAAATGTGATTGGAGGAAGTTGGAATACCTGACACTGGACTGTCTAGCACAGAGACTTGCTTCTGCAAAGCTTTTAAGGATGATGGCGTGGGCAGGTTGAAACAATCCCTGGCAGAAAAAAATCTCCTCTCTCTCCATCCCTCTCCTTTTTTCCCTCTGCCTGTCTCCCTCCCTCCGTCCCTCCCTCCTTCCTGTCTATGCATATCAAAGGCACAGTTGGTGGCAATGTTTGGGTAATGCATCCAGTGTATAAAGTAACTAATTAGTAATAGAAGCACCATGATTTTCTCCAGATCTGGAAATCTCCCTTGTTTTGTTACTTGAGCATAATTGCTGTATCTGTTAATAGCTGCTGATACTTACTGTACATTAGCTGGGTAATCATTGCCAAGATTTCTGTTAACTCCTCAAAATTAGAACCCAATGCTATTTATTATTGTAACTACAGACTCTTGAATGACTTCTTATCTCTTCCTAAAGAAGAGTATGGTTTGCCAGCCACAGTTGGATCCGTTTCAGTACTTATAGATACACTTGAAAGAACCAAATAGTTTCATGTGAAAAACAGTAGCTTGCAAACACAGAATAAATTATTGTATATCGTGTTGAATAGCTATTCACTGTGTAGCTAAAATGTGTGCCCTGATATTGGTTTCACTCTATAGCTTACATTTCATTTGACTCGTTTAAAAATGTAAAAATATTGCATTCATTCAGTACCAACAACTTGTTTGTCTAGTGTCTTTCACGCAAATTCTAAGCTCAAAACCTCTATACAGAGTTTAAAAATACACAGTGGGAGAAATAATAGGAGAGGAAGAGAGAAATTCAAAAGAGTAACAAAGGCACTGGAGTGTTTTTAAATGCTGCATTCAGTACTGCCAACCCCAAGTCTTCAAAATAAAGCATTAGACCCGCTCAAAACAAAGACATTTTTTTAAAAATAGAAAATCTTGGGGTTTTGTCATTTGCTTGTTAGCATTTTAGTGCTATGGTTTGCAATTCCACTTTTATGAAACTACAAGCAACTTTCTTTCATTTTTTTTTTTTAATTAAAGCTTAGCAAGGAGTTTGATGTGAAACACTAAATATGTTGAGCTTCATATCACCGCATAAATTTCCCAGCATTTAGGCCTGTTTTTCTTACCATGGAAATACTTACCAGTAGTAACTGCACTAAAGTCAGTAGAAAATTTTCACTGAAAAACTGTAGTCAGAAGAAGAGCAAGTATTTTGTGGAGATCCTTGATAATCCAGGTTTCCACTGAGGAAATCCTGGGTTGGTAATAAGGTGATCAGCTGGATCTGCTGTCTTTATTGTACTGCTAAATTGAATAGGATTTTATTTAACAAGACTTTGAGCCCAAAAGATTTCTAAAAATAAATCCTCTGCAGTAGTTAAGTGAAGATCTCCACTATTTATTCTTGCAAGCTGGGGAAACTTGTTACCATTTTGATTTGCATAGATACATGAAACAAGTAAAAACTGAATGCTTCAGATTCACCAACAGGCAAACATTGCCTCCCCATAGCAAGGGTGTTGCAATCACATATGTCCTTTTTCTGTGCTGCCTTGTCCAAGAACACAAAGGTGCATGTTCACCTTCCAGTGTGTGTGCTCAGCTCATATCAGTGACGACAGAGGTCGTGCAGGCCTGGAGTGAGAGAATGAAACACAAAGACCATCCGGGTCACAAAGAGAAAGAATGTGCTCAGAGTTGCTTTGAAAGCTGGATTTGCCAGCTAGAATTGTGTAAGGATATAGGGTCTTTCAAACAACTTCTTCTGCACATCAACAGTATGTTTGAGTAGAGAAGTTGGAGTAGGGGTAGTTATGCTTTGATGTTGTAAAAGCTAGTATGTCAAGATAAACCTAACTTTCCTGTGAAGAAACCAATCGTTATGAAATATGATTGAGTTTGAAACTTGTTGCATCATGGAATTTCAAAAGGAACACATCTAGATGAGGTTATTTTTTTATGGTGTTTTTTTGTGTGTCTGGCAGTAGTTGATTGCTGATTCCTCTCAGCTGGTGATCTTCCTCTGGTTTAAGCCAGCTGCTGGACTGGCTGTTATTTTAACCTGAGTTATTTAATGATTTATATGAACATGTTTTAAATATTCCATGCAAATCTAAGTAAACATGGGAGCTCTAAAAAAAACCAAAACAAAAACCAAACAAATATTTGATTGTGTGATCAAATCCTGTCTGGAGTTATTACATGTACTCTGTGTCATGGAGTCTATTGCATAAACTGACCAAACTCCATCTTGATACTTGTCAGTTGTCCCCTGCAGATGAATGTTGTCCCTTTCAGGAGGACACTACACAATGTCTCAACTCAGATGCTTTACTCCTCTAATTTTGCTCTGCAATGCATCTATGGTCTCTTCTTACACATCTATTTTTCTGGCTATGTGTGCTCAAGGGCAAACATTTCTTCACCATCCCTGACATCTATCCCTCTTTATAAATTATGGAAGCAACTCACTTCCTTTCTGCAAAATGAAGCCAGCTGTGCATTTTTAGTCATTTAAAATCTATTATCTATTCCCTGCATCCTCCTGGTAATCTTCTCCACACCAGTTTCAACTTGTACTAATTTTTCTTCAACATGGGTGACTGGAGTTATATGGAATATTCTAAGTGAGGTTTCACCAGTGCCATGTGCAATAGTATTAATACTTCTGTTTCTACAGGGGAACTATATAGATCAGAGGATGACAAAAATCTTTAATTTCTTACTGCATGCTATTAAATTTCATTTCCATTAGTCTAGTCCATAACATTACCTAGTCCTTCCGCCTAACAACATTAGCAAGTTCTCCATCTGTACTCAAACCTTACTTAAGGATTTGTAGCAGATAGCTACCAATATAATCTCCTTTTACTATTAATTTTCAAAGTGTTTTTTTACTCCAGCCTCTGTATTTTCTTTTGCCCATATTCTTCCGTTAAGTCCTTTAGCCCTTAAATTTTTCACATTCCTGTCATGGCAGTTAAGAGACAGTATCCATGGCATCTTCAGATGTAAGCACAGAAACCGGCCAAATGTTTTGCTGCTAATATAATTCAAACTGATAATTAGGAAAAGATAATGTAGTAGGAGAAGTATGACAGTGCAAAGCTTTGGCACAAGTCTTTCCCTTTAAGACATCCACAATTGCTGCAAATGCCTCTATGTTTGGCAGTTAATGGATGTCTCATCCAGTCCAGGCAATGCACCGGAGATATACCATGAGGAGATTTGGAAGGTTATTTCTATCTTACTATTCATTAGTCTCTTATTTCTTTGTCCAATGATACAGGTAGTTCATAAAATTCATACAAGGACGTGTTGCTAAGACAGCCAATTCAGGATTCTACTTCTGACAGAAACTTATATCTGGCCCTTTAGACAAAAGGGAACAATTCCACTGCAGCGTAATTGTCTAAATTGTTTTGTGCTAATGTAGGAGAAGAAAACTCCATCAAGTCCCAGCTCTTAGCTAGGCAGCCTACTTGCACCCTAAACCACGATAATTGATCATATATGCCTGAAGAAACCCAGTGAGTGAACAGAGTTTGCTAGTCCCCAGTTTTGCTTTGACCTTTCTTACCTTGAGTGAGAGAGATACTCCAGTGGCAGTCCTGCTCAGTACTGTGTTGAATACTGTAATCATTGGTTTAATGAATGTATTGAGACAGTCAATGGCTTTTTTTGTTTGTTCACTTTATTACCAGGGTCTTTTCACCTTATTCACTTGATGTTTGATGACTACGTATTGTACCTGCTAGAATCACTCCATTGTCAGGAGAGAGCTAATGAATTAATGAGGGCAATGAAAGGAGAAGGAAGCACAGGTGAGTTTGTTCTTTTATTCACCTTTTGTTTTGTTCCACTGGATTCACTATTTTCTATGTTAGGACATTTCTTTATCCTCATCTAACCCAGTAAGGCTTATCTAGGAGCAAAGTGTTTTCCATTTGCATCATGATTTGAAATAAGTCATTTGTGAGGATGGTGTCCCTGGTTAATACATTCTGAAAGAGGTCTGCCTGGTTCATCACGTAACTCTGGATGTCTGAAGCCATTCCTAAGCACACGCTTGGTGTCTCAGGTTCAACTTTTTGTACCGAACCTTTTAACTCAGTCTAAGTCACCATTGTATTTCAGCAAACCCAGCCTTGATTCTCTCTTTCACCCTAGTTTAACACTGAATAAATTCACTGATATTAATGGATTTTACCATTTAATAGGAGGGAGAGATGGGAGAAGTGAGCAAAGATGAAAAAAAACCCCTAGCATTTTTGGTGCTCTTATGTTTTAAGCAGCTCCATAGAGCAGATTTGGGGTCCTGCTCCAATTACTCTGCACTGACTCATCAGAAAAGAAGTGAACTGAGATTCCCTTTAGTCTCTCTGCTCAGGACAGGCCCTTGTAATGAGGGATCCTCAGTGATCTACCTTCCTTGCATCTCCCATTAATTTGAGCAAGTTATACCCCTTTGTCATCTTTGGAAAATTCCATTCTTCATTTTAGCTGTGTCTTAATTTGCTACCCTGTAGATTTATGTGAAGAAGAACATTTGAGTGATTAGAGTAATATCTTCTATGTGTTGAAAGACCTGGATTTAATTCATTGCCCTGCCATAACCTCTTAGTTTTTTGACAAACAAGTTGTTTATCCCTGCATACTTTTCGCATAGCTGTAACAGCTAGAACTATCCAGAGAGTCATCCTCTTCAGTCAATGAAGAGAGAAGGTCATGACCAAAAGCCACTGGAATCCCCTGGAGATTCCTTTTTTTTTGGCCAATATCTCCAGGAGTAGGAGTGCCTGACTCAGACTGGACTCCTAATTTTATATATCTAATAGTATGTTACAGGAATATAAGCCTTAAGCGTGAGTTTCCCATTTATACAACAGGAAAAACAGCACTTTCCTTTAAGAGATCTTATGAAGGTACCATGAAGGTTGTAATGCTGAATGTTGTAGGAGTAGTTCTTTCAAAGATTTGTGATTCCTGCTATGTGTTTCTTGAAATACAGTCTACAGAACTTAACTACTTGCATTAAGGTTGTTTTTTTTTTTAATTTCTAAGTCTTCTTTGATTCTATTTTTCACTATGTTTAATGATTTTTCTCTCCTCCTGCAGCAGAAATACGAGAAGAAATTATTCTGAGTGAACCAGCTCCTCCAACTCCCTCCCCAGTGCCGTTCTCCCCAGCTAAATCTGCCACCTCAGTCGAAGTGCCCTCTGCCCCCTCGCCTGTCAGCAATCAGTCCCCAGAGTACGGTGGCATAGCAGCTACAACAGGTAGGTAGGCTTACAGCAGCTAGATCTACTCAAAGATCATTTTTGCACTTGGAAATTGAGATGGAAAATATGACATACTGACTTTCAAGAGACGAGAAGCTTTCCCAAACAGAAATCTGTTTAAAGCATCAGTTATACCTTCTCACTGTATCCAAACACAATACGCAGTGAAAAAGATCTGATGTTTGGAGTCCAAAGGCCTAACAGGAGATCCCAGACCTCAGTATATCAGAATCTGTTCAGTAGCTGAGGCCTCTAGAAAAGCAGATCTTTATTTCTAAATAGTTTTAAAAATCAGTCCAATTTTTCATATTTCTAGCAATACCCCAAAAGGATTATTTATGAATGTGGCACTTCAGTGATTTCAAGGGCAATTGGTCTCTCTGAAAAATTTTATATATTTCAAGGAAATGTGCCAGATATTTTAAGGTTTATTGAGGTTTTCAAAATCCTGAACCACTTAGTTCCTAGTGGGTAAAATGGGAATTGTGTATCTTTAAACATATTTGAGACCCAAATATGCTTAAATAACTGCACAAGTTTCTTTGGGGATGTTTTACATGTCATTGATAACTTTCATCTTTCAGTGTCAGAGACTAGGAATTACACGTCTGAAGCCTATTTTCGGTTGCATACTCTGTTATGGCAGCTCATGAGGTGGTTGTATTCTGGTGGGGCCACAGATTCAAAATCTGTGATTAAAGGTATTCAACTTGTGGGCAGGATTATCAGAAAAAAGTAAGCACAAAATGGGCTTCTTGTTTGTATAAATGGGCAGCCACCCTCTGTACTCTAATGTAAAACTCACTCATTACCTTTTGGATGTGGACACGACACCCTGTATGATCCATATTACCAAAAGACAGTGTTTTCTTAACTCATGGAAAAAAAGGCAGAAATGTGAATGATTTTCAGAAGACATTCCGGGCAGTGAAATTCCAGCTTTGCTGCTCCTCAGTGAAATGGGTGTATAATCAGAATGTGGAAACTATCACTTTTGTGATGTACTAGAAAAGTTACAAAACCTTCTTGAAAGAATGTCAGAAAGTGATGATTTACCACACTGGAGAATTTGGCAGTGGATAAAGGACTAATAAATCTTTCTGACAAAAGTTTTTCATGCTTTCAAAGGCGCCACAGGGAAACACAATGCATAGTTGTGGTGGAAAGAGGTTTAAGAACATTTGTCCCTACACTGAAACTTAAGGTTTTCTCACTCTTGGAGATAATACCATATTTAGGAGGGAAATAGGATGGTATTACTCCCAGAACAGTTAGACAAGAGACACGTGATTTCTAGACATGGTAGGTGAACACATTGCTTTGGATCAGGCAACGTTGGAGGTGGTGTATGTTGGAGTCTTGAAAAGTTGATTTTGTGGGTAACTTGCTCTGTAGACATTGTGGCCCAAAAGGATCATTGTGCTATTATAACCAGAACTTAGTCTGATGCAGAACTGTACCCAGAAATAAAAGACTGAAAAGTGGGGAACTGCATGCTCTCCAGTGGCATTGGCAGGAACAGAGATTTGAGGGACTTGTGTTTAGGCTGCCGAGACTGTAACTCTATGTGACTATCATATCTATTAACCCAAAGCTTATTCTGCGTATGTATATATATAACAGCCTATTTGCCAGCTATCTGAGCTTCCACCTTCAGCTTTCTTGACTTGGGTACTTGACTTAAGTGCAGATCTGGGCAGGCCTGGGAACTGCATGGATCTTACATATCCCTCCTGAATCCCACCAGTAATGCAAGGGAATGGACTCACACAAACATTAAAAATGCAATTCCTTTTTATTTTCCTGTTGTTTATTATTTTATTACAGTCTGGTTTATTCTCTCTAATTTTTGATGTCCTGGTAAGGCCAAGGTCTGCTAGTGTGAAGACTCAAGCCAGAAACAGGATCATATATTGAAGGACCTACTCCCACAGTACGGGCAGTGGAACTTGACATAATTGATCCCATAGCAGAACTTCTTAGGAAAGCTATTTCTAATTATTTTACCTCTCTTTTTTTCCCAGCTTTTCATTTTTTGGTTGTTTTAAAAACTTCTCTTTGATTGAATTGGATTTTATTTTTACGATCTGGTGCAGCCTCATTTTTGCGATTGTGAAAATAATTTTTGCCTAGCACAAGTCAAATTCGTCAGTGCAAGTAGTGGTCCGGTTAAGATTATATATAAGTATGTGGCTATTTCCTGGTCTTAATTTGGGCAATTAATAATACCTCCCTTTCCTGTGTTCATCACATGATCATTTTTTTTGTTTGCCAATCATTACACCATGGAACGCAGGGTCCATTCACATAAAGTAATACAAAATAACAACCATGTTTTAGCTATAGGAAATTGTATAGTTTAAAATATGAGTGCTGAAGATATATTACATGTAATGAAATGGTTCCATATACAGATTCATGCCATTAATATATAGAATATTTCGGAACAGGAACCTCTGTTCTGGAAAGTTGTATTTAAAGTACACTGTGTTGATTTTCTTATGTGTCTTTGATGAGGTAAATGTAAAACTCTGCAAATGCTTTGCAAATCTTAAGAACTAGTTCCATTGGTTACCACTAGCTCTGAGTTCCCCAATTTAAGGCCTCATTAACTCTTTCTTGCTTGTGGCATTAGCAATAAAAGTTTAATATTTAACTTGCATTTTAACCTTTTTGCCTTCAGTCAGTGGTTGGCACAAAACCAGCAAATTAAACTGTTGCAATTACATTATATTAAGCAAAAGAAAGGTAAATCCTATATATAGCATTCTGTGGTAGAACATCTGGCATGGCTCAACTACCATTTTATTTAGAACTTTTTGTTAGGTTACTACACATTTAAGAGGATAATTGGTCTCCATCCTTTCTAAATCACAAAGGACAGATTAATGATTGTTCAAACTGCAACAATATTGTAATAAAAGTGATAGTTATATGGCTGACCGTTATTCTCCCTTAAAGCCCCTCTTAAAGCTGTGATTACTCATTTGCTATTGCAATGGTTTTCAGACAACCCAAAATGAACTCTGAATTGTAAGTAGTTTTAGTATGTTAGTCAACTAATCTATGAGTTTTACTGTTTAGTTTCAAGCAATGTATTTGTGAAATAAGTCTTCAGGTCAGCAAGTCATTTCAGGTCACTGTTCTTCCAAGTCTAGGCTAGGTATTAAAGTTCTGGGAATCTGGCACAGGGGATACTTGCACAGAGCTACCATCTCTCATATTTGTGTGTGTGAGTAGAACAAATTTCTGGTTTTTCCTAAAGCTTCAGGTTCTGGACTCAAATTATTTTTTTTCTGAATATCAGCTCTTGTTCAACAATCAGCTGCAGAGCGTAAAAGTCAAAGGTTCCAGTTTCAAAAGGCAATTCTCCAAATTCTCCAAATGGATGGGTTGGTGTTTTTTTCTAAAGCTGATATTTAAGGAAATCTCTTCATTGAGGAGGTAGAATGGGGGCCTGACTCCATATTTCTGATTGCTTGAGGTGGACCGTAGTGCTTACTATCAGACACAATACACAGTGCAAGGTGTCTTGCTTCTACCTGGGTGGTTGTTTACTCCAGCATAAAGCAAATATAAAATGCAGCACCATGAAGCAACTTTTGTTTCTTTCTGCACTTGTCTACACGATGGAACCAACGACAACAGGGCTGTTGCAGGACTGATAGGAGTTCCATTTATATTTGGCTCTTCTACAGGTCAGATGGTCTCTTGGTTAGTATCTTCAAAATCAAGCTTTTCATTAAAAAAGAAAAAGGAGTGATAATAAATGAACTTCCCTATTTTAATCAAACCCTGCATGTTCAGAACACAAAGCAGAGAAAAATGTTACTCAATCACTATTGTTTTTGCTTATTTCAGAAAGCAGTTCAGTTGGGTTCAGTCATATCTAAAAGGGACTTAATCTCCTGGAGTTCAGTTCTGCAGCCAGCTGAGGAAATTATAAGCCTGGGACATAGGCGGGTATTAAAAAGCTAACTACGAAAAACTTTCAGTCTTATCTCATCCCTCCTTTTTCTTCCACCACAATGTTGGCAGTATCCTGGCTGACCATATATACACGTCTTCAAATCTGTTGTCGTCTTCTATCCTTCCTCTCTGTGACTAGGTCACTGAAAATAATGGCATCCCTTCCAAAAAGGCAAAAAGAAGTGAGGCAACTTTAGATTCCTAAAAACAGCCTGAAAAAACTGTTTGAACAGCCTTCTGTAACTCTGTAAATCCAGTGTAAAACCCAACATACATTTGTTTTGAAACTGTAGCCTCCAAAAGAAAGTTAGTATTTCCTAGAGCAGCCGTGTGAGGCACTATCCTGTAGGATCCTGGGGACAATTCTTTGTTAGGAAACTTCAGCAAAGATATTCACAGCTCTTCAGGCACAAGACCTATTCTCTGTATTTGTTTCGGTGTTGCCTGGACAGGCACAAAGCATGTGACACCCTAAACATTCATTTTAAAATTGAACTGAGGTAGGAGTCAGTTAGACTTGAATGCCAGGAGTGGCCAAGTCCTCTCATCCAAGACGTTTTCCTTCCCACAGGAAGTGCATGAAACAGCTTGCTGTCCATTTTCCTCAGACTCAGATAAGATCCCTACTATATTTCAAAAAAAAAATATAAAAAGGAGGCTGTCACAATGGCTGGGACCAGTCAAATAAACCATATTTGGTAAAATATAAAGGATCTTCTGGTCCTGTTATTACTGCTTCTTGTTAGAGCTAGGAAGGTCAACAGATTTCTGGCTTAATGGCTAACATTTTTCTTGCAAATAAATGAAATCAGGTCAAAGTAAAACTTCTGTTTTATGGTGAATTTAAAAAGTGAAAAAGCAAAAAAGAACCCAGTAACATTACCTAAAAATAAGTATTTGGATTTTTTCACCATCTTTGTTGTCCTTTCTTTTCTCTTTGTTTTTGCCTTTTGAATTTAGACCTGTTTTGAAACAAAGTTTCAAATTTTCTTTTGCAAAATAACACTAGGAAAATATGTTGACCTTTTGAAATTGAAACGTTTCACAAAAATATTCCGCAGACAAGTTGTTGATATTTTCAACATCTGGCTTAATGGCTAACATTTTTCTTGGAAAAAAATGAAATCAGGTCAAAGTAAAACTTCTGTTTTATGGTGAATTTAAAAAGTGAAAAAGCAAAAAAGAACCCAGTAACATTACCTAAAAATAAGTATTTGGATTTTTTCACCATCTTTGTTGTCCTTTCTTTTCTCTTTGTTTTTGCCTTTTGAATTTAGACCTGTTTTGAAACAAAGTTTCAAATTTTCTTTTGCAAAATAACACTAGGAAAATATGTTGACCTTTTGAAATTGAAACGTTTCACAAAAATATTCCGCAGACAAGTTGTTGATATTTTCAACAGTTTTTCTCTTGTTTTCAGATGAAGGTATTTGGTCACCGCATAAGTAGTTTTGGCCACTTCCACATAAACTGTACTTTCTAGTGAAGGTAGGCTTCCTCAGTCACAGAATTGTCTAGGTCAGAAGGGACTTTTAAGATCATCTAGTCCAACCATCAACCTAACTCTGATAAAAACCATCACTAAACCATGTCTCTAAGCACTATGTCTACCCGTCTTTTAAATACCTCCAGGGATGGTGCCTCAACCCCTTCCTGGGCAGCCCATTCCAAGGCTTGATAACCCTTTCAGTGTAAAAACTTTTCCTAATATCCAATCTGAACATCCCCTGGCACAACTTGGGGCCATTTCCTCTTGTCCTATCGCCTGTGACTTGGGAGAAGAGACTGATCCCCACCTCTCTACACCCTCTTTTCAGAGAGTTGTAGAAAGAGATAAGGTCTCCCCTCAGCCTCCTTTTCTCCAGGCTGAACAATCCCAGCTCCCTCAGCCGCTCCTCACAGGACTTATTCTCCAGACCCCTCACCAGCTTCATTGCCCTTCTCTGGACCCGCTCCAGCCCCTCAATGTCTTTCTTGTAGTGAGGGGCTCAAAACTGGACACAGTACTTGAGGTGGGGCCTCACCAGTGCCAAGTACAGGGGGACAGTCACCTCCCGAGTCCTACTCACCACCACGTTGTTCCTGATACAGACCAAGACGCTGTTGGCCTTCTTGGCCACCTGGCCACACGGCTGGCTCATGTTCAGCTGACAGTTGACCAACACCCCCAGGTCCTTTTCTGCCAGGCAGCTCTCCAGCCACTCTCCCCCAAGCCTGTAGCACTGCATGGGGTTGTTGTGACCCAAGTGCAGGACCCAGCACTTGGTCTTGTTGAACTTCATCCCATTGGCCTTGGTCCATCGATCCAGCCTTAAATGTTTTCCTCAACTCAGGGACCCATGACTGCTTATATCCACAGTAACACTGATGTGCTAGCTTATCTTGGGTCTCAGGGATCTCAATGGTCCTCTGCAATGGGAGGAGATGAAAGACTGAAAATTCAAGGGTCGGTGACAGAAAATGCAGCCATATGAAAACAGATCTAGCACAAATATCCTTGGCTATAATACATCTAAGGATGTCTCTACTATAAGAGCAACAACTCATACCCTGCTGGAATATTTCGAGCTGGATTTACCTTGTGAAGCTCAGAATGCCTTTGTTCAGTCTCAGAACTAAGCATTTCCCACTTAAAAAAATTATTTGTCTGATTTTGCCAAATAAAATCACACACACCTGAAGAAAATTATGCACATCTGAGACAGGCTTTTCATTCCCCAAAGCCATGGAGTGGACATAGATCTGGTAATACAATCACTTCCCCCTCTGAATTAGGCCCTTTCATACTACAGGAAGTCCTAGAATCCACACTGAAAAAACCAAGTCACCTCCTGCAATTCCTTTTAGCTGGTGAAAAAGAGTCAAGAGTGCCCAGAGACCCCCAAACTAGTGTTCGCATTGGGTTAAATTCAGTGTTCTGGTCCTCATTTGCAGGGTAATCTCAGCCAGTATGGTCATGACCTCCAGCAAGAGCTATGTTATACTGGAACAATGGATCTGTCAGCCTCCTGAGTGAAAGGGGTGTGTGCGAAGGACAAAGGTTTCTCAGCAGCTGGCTCATGAATCTGGAGTTCCTGCCTGGAAGGGATCAGGATGATTAAAAAACTCAGCACCTTCCAAGCAAACTGGAAAACCCACTTCTTTGCTTTGCTCTTCCCACAAATGCTCTACATGAAAAAATAAATTAAGTCCAGTCCCTGCCGCCTCGAAAGAAGAAAGAAACTTTATTTGTGGGAAGGAAATGGCTAGGCTATTTCTGTCTATATATTTGTTATAATTTGGAGATCTACCACTCTATTGCCACTTAAAGGGCTGGTACCTAGTTGGGTGGAACAGATACAAACTGCAAAATGATTCAAGAAATTTATTTGCGTAACACCCATCTTTTTCTAAGCCTTCATTGTTCTGATCATACTTCCTGCCTCCCTCCAGGCCTGATCAGCCTCAGAGCTAAACAGGCCAGCAGCTCACTCCATGTGAGGGAGACCTCAGGGTTTGGTGCATCATGCCTGAGAAATAGCAGCACTGGTGTTCCTCCATTTCTAAGTCCTATCCCAGTTTTTCTGGGAATAAAAAAAACCAAAACAACAAATCTCAAGTTACAATGCCACACTGAAAGGTCACAGTCTGAGCTAGTCCAGATATGTCTCTTATCTTTGGATCTTTGTACACTCCAGTTGATCTATTTGTGTTTTTATTTAAGCCTCAGACACAACTGTTTTGTTTACTTTGGTTGATGCAGTTTGCATAATCAGAGCTGAGAAGGTTGCTTTCTTGTAACCATCTCAAAGCATTAACACCTGTGTGACTGACAGCCCATGTTAGCTCTATTCCTTTGTTTAGAACAACATTCCAAATGTTTGTTTGTCTGCAGGAGCTATGCAATCCTATACCTGGTCACTCACCTACACTGTGACAACAGCTGCTGGGTCACCTGCTGAAAATTCCCAACAGCTGCCCTGCATGAGAAGTCCACATGTGCCATCATCATCTGTCACACATCGGATACCTGTTTATCCCCACAGAGAAGAACACGGGTAAGTCACTTCCCAGTGTCTTAGGCTTTTGTGTGGGTTTTGGATGACCTCTGCTTAGGGTTTTTTCGGAAATCTCATGAAATCTGGGTTTTGATGTAATAAGTCTGTATTGTAAAGATGCTGGTATTGTTGTTCTTCAGCTATTGTTATTGTTGTGCAATATTATGTGTCAGGTTTATAATATCATTTAAATCTATTTAAAAACACAGTAGACCTGGAGAATATTTTATAAAAGAGAAAGCTTTGGTAGATTTCTTCTCTGATTCCTGTTCTATCCCAAAGGTCAGACATGTCCAAAGCAGTATCCTACTATACCATGTCTCAGGAGAGGTGATCCTTCTCCTCTGCTCAGTGCTGCTGAGACCACATTTGGAGCACTGGATGCAATTCTGTGCTCCCTAATATAAGACAGACACAGGCATACTGGAGCAAGCCCAGAAAAGGGACATTTAGATGATTACAGGACTGGAGCATCTGTCACACAAAGTCAGGCTGAGAGACATGGGATTGTTTAGCCTCAGGAGAAGGCTCAGGGAGGGTCTTATCAGTGTGTATTAATACTTGGTGGGGGATGTAAAGAAGGTGGAGAGAGATTCTTCTCAGTGGTATCCAGTTACAGGACAAGAGACAATGGGCACAAACTGAAATACAAGAAATTCCATTTAAACATAACCAACCAGCTTGTTTAAAAGCATTAAAAAATCATATCTTCAGAGAGGAAAATTAAAAAATAAGGACCTTGTATGCAAGATTCAAAGTGATTGTTGCCTTGGAAAGAAAGAGAGAAGATCAAAGTCTGCACTAAGATTTCCAGGTTTCTGGAGAAGAGAGAAATGGATCAAGCAGCTGCTGCTGCTGCTACAGCTCCAAAGACTGAGCCTGAGTCCCATGCAAAAGGAAACATAACCAGTATGGAGGCCATGAGCCATTCCCCTGCTGTAGGTGCATTTCCCACCAAATGCAGACTCTGAGCCACCCAGCATACCTGAAAGTTTCCAATCAGCAGCTCTGCTAAGGTTCCTACCAATCTTGCACACTAAAGATAATCCTCTGTGAAATGTAATAGAGGAAAATATCCTTATATCTAATTAGAATTGTCCTTGTTCCAACTTGTGACTGTTTCCTCTTACCCTGTCATTGTACCTTTGAGAAGAGCTTGGCTCTAGCTGTTCCATATCCTCCTGGTAGATCATAGTAGATCATCCCTTTCCCTCTTGTTTTTAAGGCTGGACAAACCCAGTTCTCTTCCTGTAAGTCACATGCATCCTGTCTTGATGGCCCTCCACTAAATCTAGCTCCAGTAGCTCAATGTCCTGTTTATAGAGGGGAGCTGAAAATGGAACACAATACTCCACATGTGGTCTCCTAAGTGCCAAATAGAAATAATCAGCTCTTTAGTCCTGCTGTCTACACTCCTGCCAGTACAGCCCAGTATATAGCTGGTCGTCTTTGTTGCAAGGGCATGTTGGTGACTCATGTTCAACTTTTTGTCCACCAGAACTTCCAGACAATTTTCAGCAAAGCTGCTTTGTCTCCAAATGGCCCCAGCCTGTACCACCGCAGGAGTTATGCCATCCGAGATGCAGGACTTTGCATTATTCTGTGTATAATCAGTTGAATGTTCTTTCTGACTCAGAGCTGCTAGACTCTAGAGTAACTGCTAGTTCTCAGCTGGATTTCCCAGCCATCTGTGTGTTATCCTCACTACTCAGTAGCTATATATGTGGTTCAGAAGTCACTGTAAGACATGGTATTTGGCAGAAAACTTTTTGGTTGTTTTTTTTTTTAAAGAATACTTTCTTCTTAGAGAGATGTAGGATTCCTCAGCCAAGCACTTTCAGATAGGCAGGAGAATACCAGCCTTGAAGAAGCATGGTCATCATCTTCTCATGTCCTCAGTGCACTCTCTCTCCTGAAGTTGAAGAGAGAAAGAGAAAGCTTCCTGGACCAAAAGTACACAATAGAGATTAGGATAAGAAACATTGTAACTCCATGCTTAAGTTAGTTAAAGTGAAGCCAAAATGATGAGTGTTTGAATGAAGGAGACAAGATCACTAGCTTCCGGAGTAGGACATAGCATCCTTAAAGACTAGAGAAAGCATGAAGTGCAAACACTGCGGTACAGGGCTGGGCTTTGCTTGGGGGACCAAGGGCACCTTAGACTACAGGAGGGACTAGATGGGTGGGCATCTTCTTCAGGCAGAGAAGGCTGCACCATGAATGTCCAGCTTAAGCAGACTGCCAAAAACATCTGTTGCAGATCTTTCTTACCCATCTGTTGTGTTGAGGGAATTAAAACACAAGACGTCTGCCTATGATAGTGTGCAACAGCTCCACAACGTAGCCGTTCCTCTCTCCCTGACTCTCCACAGACAGACTATCAAAGTCGTATCATGTGGACACCAGCTTGTCTGAGGTAGACTATGGAAATCACTCATATTCACAGCTAAACACAAGTGAATAGAAGAATGAGAGCTCAATGTTGAACAATGAAGATGGACATAAGGCCTTATGTTCTGAAAATATTTTTAAAGGGGATGCTCTGCTCTCATTTTGAATCTGCAGATTCGTCTGGTGTAAGACATGACAAGACATGACATGGTATCTCTAGAATGCTGTCATAAGATCAAGAGAATAACAGAAGTTTAAACTGTATCCAGTGTAAAAATGACTTGAACTTTCCAGAAAAATAATGTCTATACAAATAACTGTCTTCTCTCTCTCCCAATGAACTGGTTACCTTGTTTGTTTATTTATCATGGTTTGTATTTCATTTCAATAGCATATATTTTAAGAACCTTTAAACTTCTGTGCTGAATCAGCAATAAATGTTCGCATGGCTACACAGAGATGGGGACGTTGCAGAAAATGTCCATGCGTCTTCTGCTAGTGAGTGGCCAAGGTGTCCAACAAACACTGATCTTGCAGTTTCTTATAGTTAAGGAAACTGCTCTCTCCTTTACCGCTGGCTGTCCCTACACAAGGGGTTGGGATACAAAAAGAAAGTAGGCAGGTTCTCCACCCTCAAATCCTACTCTGTTCTTGAGTCAGCTGTGTTAAATCTGTATGTTGTATGGTTCAGAAGCAAATGCACGCTTTTCTTTTCCTCCCAAGAAAAGGAACATCTGACCCCCACGTAAGGAGATAGCTGAACTCCACAGAGTAGTTCTTTCAGTCAAATCTTGCCATACTTCCTCAGCCTGAATAACAATTTACTGGAACATGGCAATAAAATAATAATAAAAAGGTAAACCACTTTCTGCTTAGAAAGTGCACAGATGAGTCTGCAATTTAAAACTAGTCAGAGAAACATGTTAAGTCTCTCTATTTCTTGTACTGACCTCATCATATCACTAAGTGGCATCTGCTTCCCAACTGAGCTCGGAAATATCCCTTTTTAAAAGGTTATTTTAAATATCATTCTCCTATGTAAAAAATGTAACTGTATGTCTCAAAAGTTTTAGAATTATTAGTGGCAATACAATTATTATGCATACTAAATAGTTTGTTTTTAAATGGATTTTAGATACACAGGAAGTTACAACTATGGTAGCTACAGCAACCAGCATCCCCATCCAATGCAGAGTCAGTATCCATCTTTACCACATGATACTGCTATTTCTGGACCACTTCACTACTCAGCTTACCACAGAAGCTCTTCACAGGTAAGTTGGATTTATTACTTGACAGTATTTGCTTAACACTTTAAGGAGAGTGGTACTTGTGAATCTCTTATCAACATATTAGCTGTCTGAATCACCTCTAATCATTGGTGATCCCTAATTTTTTTCATTTTCTGGTGTTGCCTAGGTATCTTTTCATTCTGGCGGAAATCTTTTTATCAAAGTAGATTTAGCTTGTGAATTTAGAGTACTTAACTCTAAACCCCAGAATTTTGGATCATAGAAAGTGTTTCCGTGTTAAGGAATAGCTGAAACAAAAATGAATATAATTAGTTGTAGCTTTCTTAGGTGTTGGGAACAGGAACTGATTCTTAGCAAGAAATAAAAGTGTATTCATGTAGCTGAAAGAGGATGCAGAAACCATAGGGAATTCTTCTAGGGCCTCTGGTTTTGACAATATCTATATTTAGGAATTTGCCAAAAATGTGAGTTCTATATAGTTTGAATAACTTCAGGTCGCCATTGCAAAGAGGTTCTATTTAATCTGTATACCGTATTATACTCCTACCATAAGGCTGAGAAATTGTGTCAGCAACTATTTCAGGACTATTTCAGTTCACAAAACTGAGTCAGTAGGAACCCACACAGTCGAGGTGTTAAGATGATATTTGGCAACAGTTCAAAAGTGGTGCCACTGTAGGAGAGCTTTAATACATTGTACGATTGGTAATTCCCCAGTGTAGGAGGCTGCTCACTGGGCTCTCTGCTGGAAGATCTGCAAAAGGTGGGGGGTACAGGCAGAAAGTGATGGCATTGGGGTGTTCCACCCACATGGCACTTCTTCTTGTCTATCTACTGGAAATTTATAAAAATGTATTAGGGTTCACCAATTTTCTTTACTCTCTCTTATCCTTTACTGCAGAAAACCCATGAATGCTGGTTCTGAAATGACCTGAGAGGCCATGGATCTGTGTATAGAACAGACAATTAGGCTTTTACTGTTCAGAAATTTTATCATAGGCATAAAGAGTTTCTTTCTTCTGTCTGACAACTGTCTGTCATACTAACATAGCACAAGTTAAGCAAGAAATAAATAAAACAAATCAAGTTCAACGCATTTTTAATTTAGTCATGTGCTGATTAACATGTTGTATGGAAATAGTAACATACATTAAAATCACGCAAATATTTTTCACACTGTGGTAGGCTGTGTCTACAACTCCAGATGTCAAATGATTTCTTCCTCTCTTGCTAGCCCTCGGACTATCCTGAACATACACGATGGACAGCTATGTTTTAACGATCACACTTGAGAGCAAAATGATTTCAACTTCTACTTAGCATGTTCTTTCCATTGCTGCTTATAAACTGAGATGGAATCTCACAGCAGGACACCGATAACAAAACTCTATCAATGCAGTCATTCTGTACTGAAAGGAGTTACAAATTGAAATCTTACTTTCAAAAATAATCTGATAGTCTTGTAGGGCTTAATACAGAATTTACTAACATTCTTTTTAAAGCTAAGTGAGCTTCTGTAAAATGCCTGCCCTAGTGATAAGTCATTTCTTAGTTATTTTTAACTAAAAAAAGCTCATAGGATGTCCCTAATAAGATGTTAGGGAACTACTATGATTCTATGATTCTATTCTTTTTCTAGCAGACTTTCTGAAGAGAACATGGTGCAATGAATTGAAGTAGGACCCATGACGTTGCAAAATCAAAATACAGGAAGCCAAATTTGCAATGAATATATAAACAGCTGCCACTAAAATGAAACCCGGGGAGTTGCAATGTGTATGACTGTGGTAATATAATCAGTTGAGAAGAGGAGGCATTGACCATAACTTTTCAAAAGAACTCTTTGTTATAATCTACATTCAGTCCAAATATAGAACTCTGGCTCAACTTTAGCTAATATTCTATTATGCTCTTTAGGATAGTGTCTAGGCATTAACTCCTGAGAAAAAAAATCTGTATGTGGGGTAAGTTCTCCTCTGCAAACATGAATTCAGAGAGAGACCTTGTCCCAAACAGGGGTTTGAGCTGAAACAGGCGACATGTAATTGAGTTGGGTTTTAGGTTAGCTCTATAAATGACTATTTTGGTCTTGAAGAACACCATGTTCAACCTCTTTCTGTGGAAGAGAGCAACATACTCCAGGTTTTATCAGGTCAGTTATTTTGAGGCTATTTTCCATCCCAGAGAAATGTTCCTGAAGAAAAACAGAGTGTTGTGCTTGATTTTTGGTTGGTTTATTTAGTAGAACTTTAAGATTGATCATTTCACAGATATGATTTACAAACCACCAACAAAAGAGTGGAATTTTGAGCAAAGGGGATGGTGGGAATAACTTTAATTTTGTGCAAGTGGGGAACTGAACAGCTGGGAAAGAGGAAAGGAATGAGTGACTCTTTAAATTGTATTTGCCAACATGTAGCATGTTGATCCCAACCTGACAGTACAATGATGGCTGCATTGTATTAATTTTAGGATGTCTGCTGTGGTTTTGTCATTGAAATTTTTACAAAGTGGCTGTGCTGGGGAAGATGTCACACAGAAGTAGATCTTATACTATGTTCAGCTCTTGAAAAGTGCAGATGGGGGTCACAAGCCAAGCCTGTCTCACCTGACCAGCAGCAAGTCCATGTTAGTGAGAGGCTCCTGGATAATAATTTGGATCCCCTAGTGCTAGAGGAAATGAGACAGCAGTAGCTGCTGAGGCTGATAGCACTGAGGCACCATGTGTCACAGTTGCATGCTCATTCACACCCCATCCCAGAGTAGACTGGTGGGAGCCCTTGAGGTTATTGTTGTCTCCCATCTCTGAGACAGTTTTGGAGCTTACCTTGGCTCACAGACAGATGTGATCTTGTGACTTTGGGCTAAATAGAAATTTTGAGAAGTAGCTCATAGTTTCAGAAAGATAACACTCAGATGGACAAGGAAGCAAAAAAGAATGGAGGAGATGGCATGTGAAAAACTTTATAGGGGAGTAAATGTTCTGATGAAGTAATATCCGCAGCCACTAATCCAGCATGAGCCTAAAACTGACTCCTTCTGGCAGTATAGGCTGACTAATTCCCACTGATGGCAAAGAGTCTTTTTTGTTGACAGGGACAGTCTGTTCAAACCTTGGTCTTAATCCGAATTCTTCTTTCTTTTTCTTTCATCAGCATCTGTGGATGGTTCTCAGAACAGTTGCTTCCTTGTAACTCCAGGCCTGATTGCTCATTTCTTGAGCAATCTCTTGGCTTACTGGCCCGGAGCCTGGCACACAAATAAGGAAAAATGATCTACAGATTGATTTGTTACTACCTAGTTCTTTAGCCTGTAGTGCAGAAGTGCATACAATCATATGATGCTATTCCATCACCATATAGAAGGGGACTGTGTAATGTGTGTACATAAACACGTCTATGTTGACTTTATGCCTGTGCAGTTTGAGGCAATAGACAACAACTCCGTATAAAAGCCTCTGAGCATTCCTGTCAACCAATGTCAAGTTTAGCAGAGAGGTATCTCCTGCAAAGGGAAACCTTCACAGTGTCACTACCTAATCCACCTCCGCAATGTCCACTTGGCTGGTTTTTGATCACAGCTTTTGTCTGCAAGTTTCGCCCTGGCTGGACAGGTCTTGATCCTCTTCCAGGCTATCCATAAACATTTCATTTCATATCATTTTACCTCTTCTTTAAACACAGAGTAATTCATGCTGCGGTCATTTTTCTTTGTAAATGACAAGGATAACACTTTTAGTAGGAAGAGTAACTAGAGAAATCTTCAGCAGTATATATTTCAGTATACCTGGCAACCTGGTAAGTATGAAGATGCACATCATATGAATGTGCATCCCTATACATGCAGGATGAAATAGGGCTGTGGTGAATCTTATTGTAGGTCCATTTATCCAGATTTTATCTCCAGCAATGAAAAGAATGTGTGGAGGAAAAGTCTTAAAAATAGGGTAGGTAGAGAGCCAACCACACTGTCTTAGGCAAGAGCTGACCTAGGGACATCCTGAGTAGGAGGCAGCAGCTGGACTGTTGTATTTTGTAGCAAACTACTCTCCATTACCCTGGCTTTGAGCTTTTTTTATACTTATAGACTTAGGGATGGGTTGCATGAAACATGGATTCTCTTGTTAGTTTTAAGCCTGTTATCTCATAATGACATTGCAGGCCGTGTGACTTTTGAGTGACGAGGAATAGGGAATATTCATTCCCTATTATCCTAATATAAATAATATTCATTCCGTATTTATACACTCTCACCATTCGAGATATTATAGGTCTGCATCATTCCTCTCATTTCTTTCCTGTCATCTCTTTTCCAGACTTAAGAGTTATCGTCCCTTTAGTTGCTCTTGTGATGGATGCAGGGGTCAGCAAAGGAGTGCAGGTGCATGGCAGGGTAGGCAGTCTGAGGGGCATGCAAACATCCTGCTCTCTCAACAGTGCTGAGCAGGGAACCTGCTGGAGCTCCAGCTCCCCTCCAGCCTTTTTGTGCAAACCTGATCTCAGAGGAAGTAGGAGGGATTCAGTCAAGAAGCTGCCAGATCAGCCACTTAGATCTGGGAAGCACTCCTAAATCCCATGCTGCACACAACCTTTTTTCCCTTTACTTCCTTTGCACTTCCAAGGTGAACCAGCCACGTCCAAATGGAGTCTTTTGGGTGGAGGTACTTAACAGAGAGCCATGGAAGTAGCATAACAATATTTCCCTTTTCGTTCCTTGAGATGCAGTTCCCACCTTAAAGACAAGCTGCTTTTAAGCTATCTCCTGTTGCGCTCAGGAGCATAGCCTGGGTCAGCTGTTACTGAAGGGAGTCTGTCCTCAAGAGGCACGAATAAACTTCTGGGACTGAGAAGAGCCCATTTGCATCAGCAAGTGCTTGCACTGCTGTTTTGTTTTGTCAGATTTGGTTTATGAAGAGTGTAGTTTAATTCCATGGTCTAGACAGAATAAACCAGTCTGGAAAATGTTGCAGTAGTACAATCTGCTGTTACGTGGTAGGTTGGGTCTGCACCTCTCAGAAGGACAGAGCACAGTATTGGAGCCATAGTTTAAGGAATGCTAAGTAACATTTGCACTCTCACTTTCCTAAACTGCTCTGAGGACTGCAGCGGTCTCACATAACTTCCTTGAAATGCCCTATGAGTTGTAGCACCACTTGGTTTCTCTGTGCGATGCTGCGTGCCACAATTCTACTCAACCACGTCTTCACTTCCCTTCATATGCTACAGCAGGATTTACATGGGGGACAGTACTGGAAGAACTGGTTTTTGGTACAGTGGGGAAGACAAAGAAATCCTCTCCCAGACAGAGCCCATGCTGGAGTGTTCATTCATGTTGTTCTGGCACATCTACTTCACAAAAAAAAAAAAAAAGCAAAAAAATTCCTCTCAACCACGTCTTCACTTCCCTTCATATGCTACAGCAGGATTTACATGGGGGACAGTACTGGAAGAACTGGTTTTTGGTACAGTGGGGAAGACAAAGAAATCCTCTCCCAGACAGAGCCCATGCTGGAGTGTTCATTCATGTTGTTCTGGCACATCTACTTCACAAAAAAAAAAAAAAGAGCAGAAAAGTTCCCCCAACATATATACAGTATAAGCTCATGACAATACCAATGCAGTAAGAATAATATACCCTTCCCACTAACCACTCTGTCATCAAACAGCTACTAATGACCCAAAGAAAAAAACCAAACTGTCCAAATCCCACCCATGCAACAAGAATCATTGTTCCTAACTGTATGGCTTCATAACGGACTTGAGATTGTTAGAATGTAATTGGAGTAATTATGTATTGAATGCAACAGGAAACAGATGTCTTAACTTCTTTTTCAACAGTTACAAATAGCATTTTCATAAGGCTCCAAATGCCACTCCCAAAAGTACCAAAATCACTTAGATTGACTTGAAAGTTTCATCCAACCTTTTTGACTAGTATTCAATAAGGTTCAATTTGTGGGGAAAAGGATCAAATTAAGGGTTATAAAGATGCAATCAATCAATAGTTTTGATTATGTCACTTTTTGAGATTTTAAGCATATTTTTATGAAGTTAATTTATAGCCAGTTTTTCACAATTGCTGTAATTTCTGGTGTTTACAAGTCCTAACTAAAGTAGTGGCTATCATACATCATCAACTTACAGCATTCTGCAGAAGTGAGAGCTAATGCAATGTAAAGTCAGAGCCACATTCATAAGGAAAATATTTTGCTGTTTGGACAGAGACACCTTTCACCTCCCCAAATAATCAATCAGTGAGTTGAGGCAAGAATGAAGAGATTATTCTTCATCCTCACACTGCAGGAACTCAGTGTTGACTTCATGGGAGGACATATTTAACGTTGTATTTTCTAAAATAATACTAAAAGAAAGTGAATTAATGTTACATTTTTAGGCAAGACCTTAACAATAATCAGCTCAAAGTCTCCGAGATTTAAAGGGCTTCTTGTCTAGGTCCAACGGCAGCAGTAGCAGCAAGTGTGAGTTAACCCAGAAAATGGTAATTTCCTGTCAAGAGCCCTCCAACAAACGTCGCTTTTATATCTGGCAAAGATCACTAGGCCCCAGTGTTTTGAGTTCAGCGTGCTTAAGCACTCTTCATTAAACCGGATGTAGAGTGTGAAAGGTGATTCAGGCAGCATGGGCAGGCATCCGCCCAGATGGCTATGCTTTGGACACTCCAACAAGGCTGAATAGATGCTTCATTGGGTGAGTTAATAGTCAGGCAGGGGCCAATGAGTACTTTAAAAATATTGTCTTTCAATAGTCTCTTCACTGTAGGGAAAAAGAAGTCACTGACTCATTTGCGATTAGCTGACCTACCATTACAAAACTTTCCATCTTGCGTTCAGTCATAACAGAATTTATTGTAAAATGCTAGATATTTAGGGTCCATGTTATTTTCAAGCAATTATTCTTTTTACATTCATGACACATTCATAAACACAGCTGCATCGGGTGCGCTTGATGAAAAGGAAAAGCAGCACACTGTATCCTGTCCCCTCATGCACAGCCATTAGCCCTGCCGCCTTGGTAAGCCTTAGTGTGGCCTCTTGACTGTAGATAGGAGGAGGATTATCTTTCCTTTTCAGTGCATCCTGCAGTTCATTTTGAGAGCCAAGGTTTCATTCTCCCAATGGCACGGGTTTAGGTCCAAACTACCTAAAAGACATTATGTGGCTTCCCCACACAATGCCATGTGCAACCAGGAGACTTACCGCAATATTCCCAGAGTTCATTTATTCCTCTTCCTCATAGATAAAAGTTTTTCAGTCTACAAATTATCAACTAGCAAATTATCCTGGCTGAAACCAGGGCTTTCTCTTGGCATTTGTAAGTGGTATGAAAGCAAGTAATTCTCCTGTTCTAATTCATTACCTCAGTTTCACAACCTCAAAGGAAAATTTTACTGAGTCAGGATGGCAAAGGATTCTGTAACAGTTAACAACAGAGCAGACCAAATATCACATTGAGAAGAAGACAAGAGATAATCCTCATTTTATTATGGCAAAAGTCTAGATTAATCTCGGTGTAAGCATATTGTTCCATACAAGAATCTACAGTGACTTCAGGTATTGATCTATGGGTAATAAAGACAAAGACTGTGATAATTGCTATCAAGCAAAACACTACTGAGGAAAAAGAAAAATGTCTCAAGCTTGGCCCACATCTTGCAGCTCCACAGGTGACATCAAGAAAACAGAAAATTAAAAATTTATTTGTGAGGTGTGCTTTTTTCCCAATGATCCATCCTGGTCCTGACTCCTACCATCTCAAAGGTACATTTTGTACACATTCAGTAGTGGGACATTTGAGATCAGCCAGGAAAAACAACTTATGGACTTGACAACTATGGAAAAGGGACTATTATTCAGGAAGGAAGAAAAGCACCATCTTCTGAGCACTGCTCGTCTTCTGTCTTAAATATTATCTCGAGATTTGGTAAGTTCTTCCAGTGGCTGTAAAGAGAGCACAAATTACTCACTTTTATGAGATGCCTGACTTTTTGACAACCTAAGTTAGGTGAGATTAATTCAACTCTGATGTTGTGGTGAATAACATGGCAACTTGTTTCCTCTGTATTCATTAAGGCAGGAGCTTTGTTCACCAGGACGTTTAGGTGAAAGCAATCAGGAGGCACTATCATGAAAATTACTTTACTATATTGTTGGTGCAGACCAGGAAAGCTGCATCCTAATTCTACCAGCTAGTCTCCAAAACATTAAAAATATGAAAATAGTTCAACTTTTTCTTGAACCTCTTCACTTAGAATACTTGCTAGTTGTTAGTTTTTTGACAGAGTGCCCTGTCTTAATGAATGAGTTAACGGAGCAAGCCATGATCCTAAATTCAAATCACCTCATATAAAACTTCAAAGCTTGAGTTTCATTGTTGCTGGGCACAGGCAGCTCTTATCTTCAGCTTATCTTGCTGCTGAAAAACCAGCAAGTCTGCAAACTTGACTCTTCTGCAAAGGGAGAGAAGGCTTTTTGCAGTCAGTGCCTAAGCCCTGCTGAATTTTCCTACTGAAAAGCCTTTTGCTGGGGTGAAGATGGATTTTGTGTAGACTTGTTGTTGGTGTTGCCAATACAGCTTATTCTGATAGCTGTATTAGCAGTACCAGTTGAAGTGCTGAAGCTCCAGCATCGTGTTGCTATTTGCCCGCCTGTTTCGGCAGCTGATTGCAGAGGTAAATCCACTGTGTCTGTGGCATCGAGAAGTATATGCTAAATAATGCATTGTACAGCTTTAATCTGTTTTCTCTCTCTCATCTGCTAACTGGCTTGTCTCCCCAGGACACGGTGGAATATGCTAAATCACTCACTACAGTACTTTGGTCAAAAATAGTCTTCTCTTTCTCCTCTCTAATTAGGAGTGGCCAGCGTGTGGCTTTTGAGCTGCCCGAGGCTTGAGAAGGGTTCGAATGCTGCCTTCCTCCCTGCGGTCTGGAGGGAGCCAGCAGAAACTCCTCATGGAGACATTGCTGTAATTGCCTTGGGGACCCTCTTATGCAACTGATTAACCCCAGCCCCATCCGGCAGTGCAGTATTGTAATGAGACCTTTTGGGAATCACTGCTGTCTCCCTCCTGGGAACAGCTATGGCAGCCCTTCTTTCCATCAGTCTCCAAAATACGGGGAAGGGGTTTTACACTCCTCAGCCATATAGAATTTTAGGACACAGCTTGCAAAGTTTGTAAGCATCAGAGGAGGTGATAGTCCTACTTTGGTGACAGCTTTCCTGTTAAGGAAGCGTCACAGTGTCAAACAATACGAGATAATTAAATTTAAAATTATGACACTTTCTGCAGGAAAGGCACAGCCCTGTGTGTATATGCACCTCTGCGATGCAGGTGGATTATTAGAGGGCAAAATAAAGAGAGCCCTTTCTTAGGCACAGCACACAGATGATCTGCTCCTGTAAGAGAGGCAGTAAGATAACCCGCACTCATAAACAGAGTTTACTTTCTGTTGCTGGGCAGCCTGTGGCCACAGAGGGCAAAAGCTCTTCTCTGTTTTCCTGCCTTATCCTGCCCTCAGCACATCTTCTCCTTAGTGGGAGGCATTTGTCGAACTTTGATTTCTAGTTTCCAACTGTCACCGTGAACAGCTGGGGAATAGAGAGATTCTTCTTCTGCCTGCCTCTTTTCACAAGTTCTCCAATTAGCTGCTCTCTCTGAGGCCAGACCATGCTATTTTCTCTGCAGAAACTGGCAGGATGGCTTGTGAACATTTAAAAGGGAAGGCACCTTTCAAGTATAAAGATCCTTTTGCTCTCCTCCCTCAAAACTCAGTCGAGTAAGCAGGCATTGGGACACTTTATACTCTGTTTTTTTTACTGAATAGCAAGTTTCCAAGTAAAATTTGTACTGTTTGGTTGGGTTTTTTTACTGAATAGCAAGTTTCCAAGTAAAAGCCGTGAGAAGAAAAAGATTAGATGAATTAAATTTATTTTTCTGCTCCCAGATATACCTGCCAGTACCTAGCTCTGTGATAAATTAGTTCAATATTTAAATGCAGTGACTGCTTTGCAAGACTTTCCCTGACACTTTGAGTTAACTGCAGGCACTAGTTACCTGATATTCCACCTTCAGTATGTTACCTACTTGTCGGAGGGCTGCCAATTCATATGATTTTGGTTTTGTTACACATGGCATTGTGATACCACCAGCCCTTATTTTAAAATCAAGTATGTGGTAGATAATTCTTTCATTTTATTGTTTTCCTGTAGTACCCTTTCAACAGCCCAACATCAAGAATGGAGCCCTGTTTGATGAGCAGTACTCCGAGGCTGCATCCCACACCAGTGACTCCTCGCTGGCCAGAGGTCCCGGCTGCAAACTCCTGCTACACGAGCCCATCCATGCACTCCACAAGATATGGAAACTCTAGTGACATGTACACCCCCTTGACTACGCGCAGAAATTCTGAATATGAGCACATGCAACACTTTCCTGGCTTTGCCTACATCAATGGGGAAGCCACCACAGGTTGGGCTAAGTGAAAATGACTGGTATCAACTAAGCCCACGTACTTAAAAAGAGTTATAAAAACTTTGTGTCATGTGGGACTTTTCATGGACGTTCTTCAGGGGAGGTGAAGATGGAAAAGATCCTGGGCACATAAATGTAGTTCATAATGTGGGCAGATCGCAGACCAGTATGACTGAATGTTCCTGTAGCCGAAAAAGAATTTTGTGCTATTCTAGACCACTTTTTGGGCCAATCTGTGCCTTTTTTTAATTCTGGCATGTCGGCCAACCCTGTGTGATGTCAATTTGAGTGAGCCATTTTTGCGCCCCTCTCTTACTGGCAAACGTTAGTAAGTCTTACAAAAAAATTACTGGAACAGGACCTATTTATAATTTGAATTAAAGACAGGAAATTCACCCTCAGCAAAACTCTGTCATCTGTTCCTCTTTTAAGCTCTTAGTGCATTCCTTAAAAACCATTCTGCCAAGTCATCACTTGTTCATATCAATTCCTCTCTCTGGCTCCTTAAAAGACTTGCGTTGTCGTAGGTTTCAGTTTACACCTAACTTTGTATGTTGATGCACCTTTCTGTTGATCCAGTAAGTTTGATCTTTACAAAAGAGAAGAAAAGACATGTAGCATTGAATTATACACTGCCTTAAGTTGACTATTGTTCTTATTATATATGTATTTGTGTTAAGTTTGCACAATCTGGAAAAATCTAATTTCTCTGGTCAGTAATGACAAGGTTAAGAAGGGACCTGGAGACTGGGAAGATTTTGGATTCAGAGCCACATATGTTAAATATGATGATATGAAGCAATTATGTAAAAAAAAAGACAATGCAAACATGATTATTCATTTAATTACCTATTGACAGGTATGAAACTGTTCTCTCAATTCCTTCACGTGGTGATAATTCTATATACTTCTACAAAAGCAAAATTCAAAGCTGTGCCTTTGAACTTATTCTGTACTGTGTATGTGTGGAAAATGTATTGTATTTTGGGGAGAATTTTTCTTAGACATTTTCTGTCAGATTTGTAGCTATTTGTGAGGTTTTGTTAGATTTTATTAACATAGCTTTTTCTTCTGTATTATAAAATGCACCAAGCAATTATGGTGGACCTATTACCCTATGGGTAAGAAATAAATAAATGGAAATATGACATCAGGCATTTTAGTAATTGTTTTGTAAATAAAATCTTTGATAGCACCCAGTGTCATGATAACCACATTTATGCCTAAAATGGACAAAAGTGTTATTTGTACAGTTGTGCAAGATATATGAGGGATTTTCACAGTCAAATAAAAGTCTTGAAATTAAGTAGGTACCATTTAAATTTACTTAAATACAAAAACTTCAACAAGCTGCAAACCTCTAAAAAACCCTAAGTGTGACCATGTGTGTTTTTATCCAATGAAGGACTTGAGAACATATAAAACTGGTGAGAGTTTGGGGTCTGAAATAACTACAGGAGCTGGGGGTCTGCAAGGACTGAGGGAGGAAAGGTGTTCCAGGCCAGGTTTGGCAAGTGTTCGGGCTTTTAAGTATTCAGCCGAGGTTCTGATGGGTTTTTTCAGAAACATAGCAGGAGCCTTTCTCCACCTTTATGTATCTGATTAAAATCTTGTTTCCTGAGTTAGTGTCACAAACCTTCTGAATTGTTACCCCTGTCAGCTGCTGTTATTACCCGCTATACACTTACTCTTTACTTTTATTAACGATAGGTGGGACCAGGCTTAGGCTAACTCGTCTATTTTATTCAAGTCACCTTCAGGCAAAAGAGTCTACACGTGAAGAAGGTAAGTCATATGAGGAAAATTTTTGAGTGACCAGTCTTCAGCAGCTGGAGTTTTGATGCGTTTGAGACCAAAGTCATACTTTGCATTTTGTTCTTGAAGATTTTTTGAATCAAAGCATTGATCTGGGCTATTAATTATTAACAAGCGCAGAAATACCTGCCTCATCAAGACTGTGAGAAATTAGTCTGAGAAAGGCAGTGTCACTAGAATAGAAAAATCCACTTTCTCTTCTCCAGCAGATTCCAAATCTCTGCATTGCATCACATCTTCCAAGAGCCCACTGTGACCCCATTGACTCATTCACTGTCACTGGAACATTGATCAATTTCTAGTTACCTGATGGACTGCTGACCATGACCTGCCGTGGTCCCTCCAAGGACCAGAAGTACAGGTGAGACGTTTGTGGGCAGAACTGAAGAGTAACTCAAAGGTGGGTCTTTGGAAGGATGAGGATGGAGGAGAACACCAGCACCACTCAAGGGAAGCCAAAAGCACTTCCTACATTTTCTTACAACAGCTTGTTAAACCCAATAAAATCTAATCCCCATTGACTGAAAGAGAGAAGAAAGTGAGAATATTTTAGTGTAAAAATGTGCTACATCCTTCAACATGTTTGGAAGCAACTCATTTATCTTGACTTAAAGAGCCCAAGGAGACGGCTCAGGAGAAAGGATGGATATTGGATACAGTGTCAGCCCCAGAAATGATAAAGAATAGCATGGATGGAGATGGAGATGGAGATGGAGAATGATGGAGAATAGCAACACCATGCACAAAGTGCTGGGAGAGGGAATTTTAACCAACAGCAGCACCACAAAATGCTCATAAAAAAATACCCACAGAATATCATTAGTCAGATAGGACTTTGACTGTCTTTTGCAAAGGAACCTCCACAGCCTTTCTTCATTTTTTTTTAATTCATTTAGAAACTTGTGTTGATGCCACAGGAGTCTGAGTGTGTACTTCCAAATACCTTTGAACCGCTTCCTGATGAGGGCTTTGAAATGTAAACTGAACACTCATGGGGAGCAATATATAGATTTCTGAACACAGCTCTGCAGAGGTCACCATCACCATCTGCCTCAGAAGCGCTGCAAGGGAAAGCAGGCCCCTTCCTCGACCACCGCAGGTCAGAACCCACCGTATTAATATAAACTGCCTCGGCTTTCAGGTCACAGGGGTAGGTATATACCAGGCTGTGAGGTGCAGTGTGTCGTGAGAGGATGATAACCTCCGGGTAGAATGGCTGGTTAGGGGCAGGAATTGCTTAAATCATCCTAGGACAAATTGCCAAACCTCCTGAGTCACAGCCTGCAGACTGTTAATTAAGCCCTTCTTTTGACAACGGTAACTGAAACTGCTGTTTCTTGCCTTGCCACGTATTTATGTGTATATAAAGTAAATGTGACTACACAAATCTTTCTGAAGAAACTTTTATACTACCTGCCGAAGTATTACAACTCATTTTCTCTCTTTCTATTTTTTCTTTTTCTTTTTCTTTTTCTTTCTTTCTTCTTCTTTTTCTTCTTCTTTTTCTTTTTCTCTTTCTTCTCTTTTATTTTCTTCTTTCTCTTTTCTCTTTCTCTCTCTTTTTCTCTTTCTCCCCTTCCCTTTCTCTTTCTTCCTTTCCCTTTCCCTTTTTCTTTTTCCTTTTCTTTTTCTTTTCCTTTTTCTTTTCTTTTTTTTTTCTCTCTTTCTTTTTCTCTTTCTCTTTTTCTTTTTTTCTTGCTAATTTTCTCACAACAAATATACATTGTATTTAAAGTGTGATCTTTTCATGGGCTTTTTCTTTTTTGACATGAACCAAAGATAGACATATGTAATATATACAATGTAATACATTGTAATATTATATATTATAGCTTAATTAACATAACATATACAATATTTTAAATAGAGGTATGTACACACACAAACATATATGTAAGTCTGCGTATAAAAATCCATTACAATTCTTCGAGATTTTTCATTACCAGGTAGAAAAAAGACTCAGCGGGGGAAGAGCAGTGAGAACTCCATTCAGTAGCATGAATCCTGTTTTTGTCAGGCTACCTCTTGCTGCTAAGGTCACTACCCTTTGACAAAAATGGCCTCTGACCTCCCCAGCCCCACAATTCTGTTGTGACTGACCCTGAAACCCATGAAATTCAGGGGCAGACATTGCTTTGGAAGTTTTAGATAAAGCTGACTAACATGGGAAGGGCTCATGGTATGCACCCATCTGAAAAGGTCTGGCAGTTCTTTGGTAGAGGATGCAATTTATTCTCTCCCCCTCTTTCATTGAAAACCTAATCCTTCATATGCTACCTAAAGTGGAAACTGAAATGCACTGATGATGAATAACAATGTGCCTTTAAAGGGCAGTAACAGTATTCTGGTCTTTATTTTTTAGGTTTTGGTTTTTTTTAATTTAAACAAAAAAATTAATTGGCAATGTACAAGTAAAATGAGTGCTTTGTGGTGCTGTAAAGTAAATCTAAGCAGGCTTATGCTTTATGATGCTTTGTAAATCAATCAAACAAAGGGTTATTTTTACTGGATTTCTTTCAAAAGCTGCATTAGTATACACATGCACCTGACTCAGAAGAAATGGTTATGCACTTCAGGCTGGATTTTGGTACTCCTTGCAGTCCAATGACTGTGTTGTTCTGGATCTCAGTTCAACCCATTGTAGCAAGAAACCCCAAACCAGAAAATTCAGATCCTAGTTAGAGTTCTACATCTTAAACACACGCGGGCACACGCCAACACATCTTAGCACCTTCAGTGCCCTTTGGAGCCACTCTCCATCTGCAGATGAAACCTCCTTCCCCTGTGCTATTTTCTGCCATGTAGCCTATTGATTGTGAGATTAAAGGTTTCTCTTTATGGCCAGGGAGCACCTCCTGAATTGCTGCTGAAGAAATTAATACATCAAGGACAGACTGACCGCAGCTCCCTCTGAAGTTTTATTGCCACCTTTTTTTGTTAACTTCAATATATTTTTTTCTGTTATCTGGACAACGGATTTTGCTTGCAGGGAACCCTGAGTATGGAAATGCTACGTATCCCCTCAGCATAGTTTAATCCTATGGTCTTGCTTTGGAGACACAGCCCACCCTCCCCTCCCGCCACCTCCCAAACAGAACATGGCAGCAGCATGGCACTGGCATCCTCCAAATATATACATATATAAATATATGTATCTCAACCCCTGTGCAGGATAGGCAGACAGCTGTGGGAAGCCAGCCATGCTGCTCCTCAGAGAGAGGGGTCCGTCTTCATAGAATAATAGAATCGTTTAGATTGGAAAAGAGCTCTAAGATCATCAAGTCCATCGGTAAATCTAACACTGCTGAGTCCACCATCAGCACTACATCTACACACCTTCGAAATACCTCCAGAGATGACAACTCAACCACTTCCCTGGGCAGCTTATTCCAATGCTTGATAGCCTTTTTCATGAAGAAATTTTTCCTAATATCCAATCTGAACCTCTCCTGGCACAACTTGAGGCCATTTCCTCTTGTCCTATCGCCTGTAACTTGGGAGAAGAGTCCAATCCCCACCTCTCTACACCCTCCTTTCAGGCAGTTGTAGAGAGCAATAAGGTCTCCCCTCAGCCCCCTTTTCTCCAGGCTGAACAACCCCAGCTCCCTCAGCCGCTCCTCACAGGACTTGTTCTTCACCAGATTCGTTGGCCTTCTCTGGACTCTCTCCAGCACCTCAATGTCTTTCTAGTTGAGAGGGGCCCAAAACCCAACACAGGATTTAAGATGGGGCTTCACCAGTGCCGTGTACTGGGTGGCTTCAAATGGAGATGGAGAACTTTTGTGCACCCCCACCACTCTGTAGGGCTGGACGTGAGGAAAAGGGTTCTGTTTTGCTGCCAGGCAAAGGAGGGGGCGGATGTCGGGGTGTGCTTTGTGCCACTGGGGAACACCAAAGGCTCTCTTGGCCGGCGCGGCGGCTAGTGGGCTCGACCCCGCGGACCTCAGCTCGCCCCGCCGGCCTTCTCGGCCGGGCTGCCCGGGCGCTGACTACAACTCCCATCGTACCCCGCGGCACCGAAGGCCCATAGATCGGCGCTGCGCGCCGCTTGGCATGCCGGGAGCCGCAGTCCTCGCCCCTTTCGCCGCTGCCGGTGGGCCTGGGCGGGAGGGAAGCCAATAGGAGGGCTCGGGGGAGCACGCGGCCTCCCCTCTCCAGCCAATAGCGTGCCAGCGCTGCCTACCAGTCGGGTAGTTTCCAAGGGGAGCGCTGCTTTGCGTCACGTGACGTCAGGGGGCCGCGGGGTGGGAGGTCAGGGCGCGGCGGGGCGGCGGCCGCTGCTGGCGGAGCGGGGCCGGGCCGGGCCGG
>NW_015094506.1:665435-731789 GCF_001431845.1 Calidris pugnax
CTCCCTCTCCCCCGGCCGGCCGGGGCTCTGGCGCTGCCCCCGGGGCACCGCTCCTGCTGCCGTCCCGTCAGCGGGCAAGCGCCGGCGCGGCCCGCCCGGTACCGCCCGTCTGCCTGCCCAGCGCGGCCCCCTGCGGCCTCCGCCCGCGGGCTGAGCGGGGAGAGCACCTCGGGGGTGCCGGGGCGGGGAGCGAGGGCAGTGCCCGGGGGAAAGCAGGCTTTCGGGGGTGCCGCGGGTGGATTCTGCCCGTTGCCAGGCTGGGTCCCCCCCCGCCCCAGCCCCGTGCCTTCTGTTTTGCTTGTGCTCTCCCTGCCCGGCCTGTGGCACAGAGGGCTGTTGGTGGCGAGGCTGTACAGAGAGCTTATTCCACAGCGCAGGTTTGCCTCACCAGCCTTTTAACCTGTATGCACCTCTGGGAAGAGGCTGGATGGTGTAACACCGAGGTCCCCTCAATAGTAACCCCCTGTAACCACTCACCTGCCCAGGTCTAGCTGGGGTGTGGGAGAGAGGCCTTTGCACTGCTCTGGCGGTGACCCTACCAACCTGCGGAGGAGCAGCCCACCCGTGAGAGTGTAAAAGGGACTGCCAAACCTCACCTCATTTTTCTGCCTTTCTGGCCAAGCAAAGGGAAAATGAGGGGGAGCTAAAAGCAGGGCTACAACAGGTTGATCTTCTAATGCTGATGGGTAGTAAGAGTACCTAGTGTCTACTGCCATTACGGTATGGTATGAGCATGCTAAGTCAAGAAGTGAAGGGATTCCTTGGTAATGTTGGGAAGCAAAAATTGGAATGAAGCTAGATGTTTGGTGGATTTTATTAATTCCGTCCCCCCGATAGGGGCATTTTGACACCTAGATTTCAGTAGAACAATATAGTCCATTTCTAAATATCTCATCTCGACCCATCACATGTCTTATCTATGTGTAGGTGCTTCCATGACTGGCACACACGTTCCTAAAGCTGGTACTGACTCGGATTTTGGCTTTGGATGTAATTTAAATGCATTTGTGTTGAACTAACTGCTGAAATTTAGGAATCTGTTACAGGAACAAACATTCAAGTTTTTAGTTAAAGATTCCTGACTTTGTGATTAGGGAAAAGCCAAATGAATATGGGTTGGTGGATGGTTATTCTTCAGCCTCCAAGGGATGGCTTGAAGTTTGCTGTCTTAGGTTCAGTATGTTATAAGTCTAACAATGGCAATTACTGATATCTTCACTGAAACTTGAGCTTCTAGATGCTTGAGCATCAGTCTTGACGTAGGCTGCCTTTGTGCACATGAAATTCAAATGTAGGGATGGATGCAGCTGCAGGGCACTTTCTCTGAATGATTGGTAGGCCTAGAGTTCATTAGACACACCTAACTGTTTTAACTCCATGACCTCTGAGGTACAGAGAAAGGATTCAGATTGAGGGAATCTTTTATCTCCTGTCTTTACTCTTGAAAATGACCCTTTGTTAAATGTGTTCAGTCAAAAAGCGCATCATTTCTTAATTTTGCTGGAATTTATACTGGATTTTATACCTTCTCAGCAGCTTCCCCAGATAAGAATTCAACTTAAGCCTAAATAATTAAGGACAGAGTGAGAGCTGGTGTGCTTTTTATTCTGGATTTCAAGTCTTTGAATGAAGTCTTTGGGTTATGTGTGTAGCTAAACGCTTCTTTTGAAGTGGGATGGGAATCTTTTAATACTGTCTCAATGTGTTTCTTAGTGTTTCTTGTTAAGAAGTTTACCTTAATGTTTCCTCTACATCTCCCTGTGCAATATGTTACTCCTGGATATATTTCCTGTGGGCCAGCAAAGTGGGCCTGTGGGCATGAATGCTCCAGGTTCCAGACCTTTACCTGTGCCACTTCTGAGCTTTAGGTTTCCTTAGATATTTTTTTCAAAATAAGAAATTAAATATACTTTAATTGAAGAGAAAGGATGGATTAAGTATAGTTCTAAGGTGCAGGTGGCTATAGAATAACTATGATTGAGAGAAATTAATAGGTGTGTTCTTGCTCCTCTGTGCTGTCCTGTTTGCAATCACTATTCCAAATCTCTCTTCCTCCAGCACTTAGACTACTTGCTTTTCCTACATTTCTTCTTGTAAATTTTCAAAAATGTTCATGTTCAAATTCAAAGATTGCCTTCTCTTGGTTAATTGCTCTTCAGTTAATGTTCACCAGCTTTTGGCTAGCATTTTGCTGAACTTATGTTGTTCAGTAGTCTTATTGGGAGCCCTGTAAGAGAAAGGAAAGTTTTTATCATCCTCAAAGATCTAACTGATAGTGGTAACCCTTGATGATAGCCCAATGCCTTTCTGTGTAATTGTGAGCTTTTGTCATTAAAGATAAGAGATCCACGAATGTTCTGTGCAGGCTCAATTTTGTTTTCAGTCACTTGTGTGATGTAGCAAGTTGTGTATTAGAAATAATAGAAATTGAGATTTTTATTTTTTTAGAAGCTGTTCATGCCTAATCTTTAGCTTGGAAGTTTTAAAATATTAAAATAACTCTCTGGTATTACTGCTATTTTCTTTGACTGGCAGAATAAACTTTGTGTCATGAGTAATATTTCACTAATAACATACTTCAGGATACTAACCTAGAACTAGACTCAATTATTTCTTGAAGTGTTTAACAGGAAATAAGTACTCATTGTTAGACCATGGCTATCTTGTGTTTAGCTGTACCAGAGAAACAAACACCTTGGTGATGTGTTTTGGAAACTGCCGCAATACGGAAAGTGGTAGTTTTTGTAGTAAGGCTTACTTAATTTGGGCTACTTGTTTTCTGGGTAAGATTATACTATGGTTGTTCCAGTTCAGAACACTTTAAAGTGCAGTCAGAAGCTTATAAACAAGAACTGCTCGGGGAAGAGTCTGAGTAATAAGGTTTCTGTAAAACATAAGGCTGTAACTGATGGTTTTGACCTTGTGAAGTGCCATGTGTGAGGTTGTTAACTTGCGTCAGAAGCACAGCCCCACAGGTCAAGCCTTGCTCCGCACCAGTAGTGAGGTGATTGTGAAAGCATTGGTTGGAGCCACTCACTGAAGCTCTTGCTGGTGGGTAGAATGGGAAAGGACATGAGTTGACATGGTTATGGCCTCATTATCTGAGCCTGGTTTTAACCAGACTCCTCAAGTTTTATAACAGTTTTGCAGTGTTACATACTTGGCAGCTGATGTCATGTAACAAATGCAAACTCTTCTTTTTTTTTTTTTTTCTTTTACAGAATCGGGCCATTTTCAGGTTTGATCCAGCAGATGAAGATACAAGAAAGGTAAGTAAAATAGGCTATTGAGCTTCATACCTGTGCTGGTTCAAAGTACAATAAAGGAAAAGCAGTCCTTTAAATTATCCACTATTGTGAAATGGCGCAATTAGTGGTTATGAAGTTCTGTTTTCAATTTTATATCTTTTGTGTAAGAGACATGACAACTACCCGTTCCCCTTTTTTCTGAATAAGATAAGCAAATGTGCCTAACAAAAAGCTCTGTCTTGAATTAAAGTAGTAACAGAAAAACCTATAAATAATTTGGGGTGGGGGAATAAAGTAAAGATACTCTTTCTTTCTGTATTGGAGATAAACATTTTGCAATAAGTTTTTGCATTTTTTTTCTCCTCTCAGCAGGTTGCAATTTCTTGTCTGTTAGATACTTAATGGATATTAGAGATTAAGGTGGAGGGATAAGTACAGAAGAAAGCTATGGAGCTGTAAGGGAGACAAAGCTACAGAGGCCCATTAATCCAAAGACAGCTGTAATCAGCAGAATGTGTATTGTGCATGTTGGGTTCCAAAGATGGGAAATGTTTGTGTGTTATAGCATGGAGCTGTGGAGGTATGTCAGGGCTTAACAGGTCCCTTGAGATCCATCCACAGCCTCGCATTTAGAGCTTGGTCTGTCCTTGATTTATTTTTTTTTTCCTGTTATTTTTATGGCATATGTAGTGACAAGACCCTTCCTTTCTTTTCTCTAATTAGTTTTTGGGCTGATTTGCATATTTATTCAGAAAATGTTCATTACTGAATGAAGCTGCATGTTTCGTCTATTTCTGAAATAAACACAAAGCTTGAAATCAGAATTGCAACGTTCCTGCAAGGATAACTTGTCTCATATTGGACACACATCACTTCATTCCATGATTTTGTGCAAAATCTAAATATTTTCAGGTCTAAAGTATCTTTCTGGTAGAAATGGGTGAGATAAGTCTCTCTTTGCATTTGCAAACCCATCAGTTATGTGTACAGTAATCTTGAGTGACAATTGTTTATTACGCAGATGACTCGAAGACCTCTTCTCTTGCCTTTACTCTTGTGTATGAGTATGCAGTTCAGCACAAAAGTAATGGTGAAAGTTACATAAAATTTATGGTATATATTGCTATTGGCTTCTGTAAATCAAAATAAAATCAAACCAGGAATGTGGCCTAGAAGCCTTCCCCAACCTTCCTCTAGAATAGATTTCTCTCACAGTCCTGGGAGCTCTCCGAAAACATTTTTCTGCAGAGCAGCTGTTACAGACTTCATGAGATTTCCTCCCCCCTCCCCCATATATGTAGCTTTTTTGATTAAGATTCAGATATGTGTTAAATGCAGAGTTATAATGGGATTTTTATGGGAAATACTTTTAATTTATTGTAGGATATGGAAATTTGAATTGGTGTTTAAAGCTGTAGTTGAGCAGTAGCCACTATGACAAACTTATGTTTGATAATTTTGTAAGCTGAATGTTTTAAGAGTACACACAGTTGAATAATGTTTTGTTCAGTGCTTTAAGCCTGTTGCTGTAGTTGGTTGTGGCTTCTGTCTTGCTAAGAAGTATTCTGAAAATCCTTGATAGAATTATTACTTAATTGTTCAAGTTCTTGACGCGTTTTCTGGGCAAATTGTTCTTTCTGTGACATTAACTTAAAGCTGAACAAAGCTCATCAAGGAGCACTGAGGACAGTAAGTAGACTTAATTCTATTCTTAAAAAAAAGTCAATGTTTTTTTAAATTGCATTTTCATAGCATTACTTCCTTACTGGAAAAGGCTTTAATCATATGCAATAACAGTTGCTTTTATAAAGGCAGTTCTTGTGTGCACATACTTGATAATCAAAAGCTGTGGAGTTTTTTTTGTTCCTGCATCTGCCTTCATGTATCTCTGGAAAGTAGATAAGAAAAATACACATCTGAACAGATGCCACTGAAGAATTCTATAGTTCTGAAACTTCAAACGACTTACATAAAATTATAAAGTATTTGGCTTTATCTATGGCTTTACTTGAAGCTGACATTCAGTACTGTGGTCACAGGACTATGTGTCCTTTTTAATCTATCTATTTGCTTAATAACCTTAGTGTCTGTAAAACATCCAGCATTCTCCTTTTATCACTCAGTTAAGGTAAAAATAAAAATGCTTTGAAAGGTAAAATGGTACCATGCTCTTGCTAAGAGCAAACTAAGAGTAAGAACTAAAAGCCTAAACTAAGAGCCTAAGAGTAAATTCTCTTTTAGTTATTTCCTTCAGCAAGTCTCACAGACTTTGTTGTCAGTCACTCATGTCTATGTAAGAGCACAAGTAAAGTATCCACAGTAGCAATGCAAGCTTTTTCTCTGCCTCACCACACAGCCTCAGCTGCAACCTTAGAATTACAGCAAAGTTGTGTCTCTAGTGTAATTGTGTTGTAATGTAGGCATAACTGAGCTTTGTGCTTTTCTAGGTTGGATACTGCTAGGGAGAGGGCAACCTGTATACAACAGTGATACGCTGTAAAATATGAAAGACAGTAAGGACAAAACTATGGCTTGACTGTAGAATCTGGATAAATCAGAGAGCAAAAGTTGTTCTGTCGTAATATGGCTATCAAATCATGATGCTTTAGGCTGGAAGCTAACTAAATCAGCAGTGAGTTTGTAACACTGAACTCCAGGAGGAAAGTTGGTTGTGTCCTCTAGAAGGCAGGACTATCAAGCTTGTCTATTGGACATAGCCACAGGACTTTAATACATCACAGCATGATAAAACCTACAGGATTGTAGTGAGAGCTGTTACTTCTCCTGGTTGTTTTGTTTAATGATATATGTGTCTGCATTGGCCTGTATGATGGGTGCTATGGATATAAACCAGTTGGCAACCTGTCTTGTACTGTAAGTTCTACTCGGATACCGGGCAGATCAAGTTGGTGCCAATCCTTCTTAACTTGTCATACACTAATAGAAAAATATGAATTTCTGAAAGCTTGTTTTCGGTTTGTGTGTGTGTAAACAGTATAGAAATTGCCAATGAGAGGTAAGTGCATTCTGAAATAGCAGCTGAAATTAAGGCAGTGTGGTTGCTTCAGAGGAGCTTAACCATCTCTTAGAAATCTGAAATATTTGTCTCAGCCAGCCAAGAAGTACTTGACAGTGTTTTGGTGGGAAGGGTTGAGTCTTTGTAACTTCAGCACTTCACAGCAGCATAGCATGGTTGACACAAACAGTTGGTTCTTTAGGTCCATGCTGGAATCAACTCCAGAAAATGAGTATCTGGTAACTTGACTGGGCAGTTAGACCTTGGAGAGAAATGTCAAGTGTAGTGTCTCCCTCTCAATGGGGCACAGCACACACTTCAGCTCAAGCCTCACGTGTCCTAATACAAAAAGGAAAGTGTGTTTTTTTAGAACCATTTTCTCATCATTTAATAGCTTTGTTTTCCGTTATTTATACCTTGACAGGCCCAAATCCCCCTTCTGAAGTAGCAACACATTTATGCTGTTTACAGACTTAAAATGGCAAGAAAATCACAGCACTCTTTGTGGCCTGGAAATGCCTGTCAGTACTGATTCCCTAGTTATCCATGGCATTACACAACTGGGAGGAGCTACAGCGCCGTTGGCCCAGGTGATAGAACAGAGAAAGTAAGTCTGTCCAAGATAGCAAGCAAGACTGACTTTTAAAATTGGCTGAAGATGCTGAGTTTAGGGGAGGAAGGGGGAAAAAAAAAAAAGGGAGCAGTAGCCAGATAGAAGAATATTACTTAGAAGCCATATGGTTACCTGAAGTGGTAGGGTCTTCATGATTAACATATCTCCTCTTCAATGCCTTATGTTTTGTCTGCTTCTCCTCTCGTAGTACTTAGAAGATCTGTTTCCACTCTGCTGTCTCTGGTTTACTGTGTTGGGTCAGTCCTGTAATATAAATCTTTTAAAGTTTGAGATCAGTTTTCTTGATACATTGTCCAGGTTCGATTTGAACATAAGGGATGTAAAATTCAAGGCCTCCTTTAGTAGGAAGGCAATCACCAAAATGGTCTTTTCCCTCACATTGCTGAATATTTAAAGGTGTTGAAATAAATGATCGTAAATCATATCAAATGTATTGTGGGACTTTCTTTCCTAATTAAATTAATGCTGTGGAGAGTTTCCTTAAGGCTGTGGACTGTACCATAATTGAACTTTGGCAGGATGGAAGCAGTGAACTATGTTGATGGAGCAAGATGCTGTTATACTCTAAATCTCAGAAGAACCTCGTTACTAGATAGTGCTGTTGACACTGTGACACTTCTGGGAGGTCTGAAGGTTCTTGCAGCCACAAAGGCACAGAGCTTTTCTCTTCCCAGTAACTTCATTGCAAGCTTTTAAAGTATGTTAGTGAGCATCCAATAAAAATATGAAGCTCAAACGCTCCTGAGGGCGCACTGTGTGGTATCTTAGTATTAATGTTGTTATTGTTCTAACTTTACTGAAACCCCTTAAGGGAGTACCAGTCTGTAAGAGAAGAAAAGTTACTAAGTATGCTTCATTAATACTAAGCATGTGTTCTAATTCCCTCTGGTCCTACCCACTCCCATCCAGCATTTTTCAGTTTTTAAATCTCTTAAGGTTTATGTCAAGCTAGTGAAACCCATCTCTCCTATTAAAACCCTTCTTTCACCGCTGGGTTACAGGGGTTATAAAGGGTTCTCCCTCTCCCTATTCAGTGGGGAGGGCACAGAGAGCTGCCGAGAATGCAGCTATGCAGGATTTCACCTTTCTGTGGCTCTGAACCAGGTGTTTATTCCACCAATTCTGACAACACAGCTTACTGTGCATGCTCCTCACCTTACCTGCAGAGTGCTGTCTGGCCGAGGGTCTCACATGTTCAAGCCTGCCATTTGGACCCCTGCCATGTTCAGAGCTGGCCGGCTCCTGCCAAAAGTTTTTGAAGTGGATCAAATCCTGAAAGAGTGCAAGCGTACACCTTCCTTCCCACCCACATCTGTCCACAAAGACTAGGCAAAAATTTGGCACAGCCTTTTCAGAGGAGGTTATCTAATTCTCCCTTTATTCAGCACAGTTGGTTATAAATGTTACATAAATGTTGTCTTGACTTTCGGAGAAAACAAAAGCTTGAACTAATATCTCAAATACTCTTGGGCTTACTTTCTTACTGCCTTGGACGCTTAACTCTGAAACCTAATAGCAGAATAAGACATTTTATTCTTTTAATGCTGCTCCCGTAAACAGAAACGATCAGCCAACGTTCTTATTCAGCAGTTCCAAGTTATGCCTCTTTACTCCTGGAATCTCTTACCTCTGACTTGCCAGAAACATATTATCTCTTTGGTTTTCTACAAGGCTATTTTGGATAGTCTAGAGAAAAGATAAGCAGCACGTAAAATGCTTAGTTTTGCTGTATGTGAGATGGAGAGGGGCCATTTAAGAGAAGCTTCTGAATAACTTGGAGAACCACAGAAAATTCAAGTTTTTGTAAAACTTAATGTCCAGTTTGTGATTACTACTAACATTCCTTTCAATTTACTTGAAATTGCGTAAAGTCTGCTGTGAATCTTCATGTTTATAGCAAAGTAGAAGATAAGTTTGAGGAATAGATAACAATACAGATGGGGTAAATAATAGCGGACCTATATGGCCTGTTGAGGAAATGCAGTTCCTTAAACTTTGTGTCTGGCATTACAGTTGATTTCATTAACCATTCTCACCATTGAACAGCTGCAGAACTAGGTTGAATTAAATCAAGAACATACTTCTCTTGGACCCCTAGAGAGAATTTAATTAAAATTGAAATTTGAAAATGATGGAAAACATGAGTCGGAAGACAAAGAGAACTAAAGGAACTTAAGCCAGTGCAGAAGAAGGAAAGCATGACCTGATACCTCCTAAAGGATTTGCATATAATACTTGATGGGGCCAAAGATATTGCAGCTTCTGGTTCACCTACGCTGAAAGAGTGAGCAAACACTCACTGTTAGGACTATGAGCCCTCAGAGTGGGGAGGACTCATTTGATTTTTGTGGACAGTTCTTTGAAAAACTTGAGTTTTGTTTAAGTTAAGTCTAAGAAGAGCATTAAGAATTTCCTAAGTCTGACATACTCATATTGCTCCTGGTGTGCTAGTATCACTTGCTGTTCCATCAAGATGGATGTATTCATGCCTTGAAGTATACAAAGGAGTCTTAAGAACCTTGATCTTGAGGAGTGAAGGTGATACAAATCCAAGCACTTCTCCTGTGTTCTACTGTTGCAGAATTTCTGTTTTTGATGGACTTTACTGGCAATTTTGTAACTAATATGCTCTGTCACTGAGAAAAGTGGAAAATGGGAGCAATTCAATTTAACAACAAGTTGGGTTTGTTCCCTGGCTTTAAACTAAACTTGAATACTAAGAAATTTGCCTCTCCTGGTACTTAGAGCATCTATGGCATAATTCAAAATGAAGGGTACAGGAAAGGAGACATAAGGTATGCACTCTATTTCTGTAATGTTTAGCAGAACTTCTGTTGTTCACCTTTGAATTGGTGCTTCTCTAGCACTGAATAATCTGTGTCTAAATTAAATGCTATATTCAGCAAAGCAGTGTTGTTTGCTTGGATATGAATACTTGCAGAATGGAGACTATATTCTCTTGTTCCTGCTCTAATCTGAAGGCCCGTATAAGTAAAGAGAATGATTTGCCAAAGAGGAAGAAGCAAATAAAGGGAAATTGTCTCCTTTTCTCACCAAGACGTTTATTGCTCTGGTGTTGAGAAGCTACAGTAAATTCAATTGACATAATGTAGCCAAAGTTTAGTGGTCTGGGAATTGAAAAAAGTGGATACAAGGTCAAGTGTGCTTTCTAAACATCTTCAAACAGAAAGAAAGGGTGGAAAAAGACCTCACATTTGGTCACCAAAGGACCAGAGAGCAAGATCATAAAGTACACCGTCTTTCACAAGCACTTAGTATCCCCAGCTGAGATTGAGCCTGGAAAATATAAGCACAGACTATAGACACTTACAGTGCACCCCTCTTTTTCCCCGCCCCCATCGATCTAATTAGCTGGAAAACAAAGATGGCAAAAGAAGGTAGAAGTAAAAAGATGATACAAGTCTCTTGTATTTCAGGATATTGCTTTTTTTCAATAGGACTGAGTTGCTTCTTAGTATCAAGTGTTTATACTATCAGGATAAAGGACCAAAATGGATGAATATTTCGCTTGTTAAAACAAGATAACAAATGGATGTTTCTGGCCTTCCTGTTTCAGCATGCAATAAAGTTTTAAAGTGTTTTAATGTTACTCACACTACAGCATAGACAAAAGACATGATTGTGTTGCTCTTTCTTAACCTTGCTGTTAGCAGAAAAGCTGGCAATTCTTGAATTTTGGAGAAGTGAAGGTACTTTACAATAAAAAAGTTTTAAAAGACTAGAAACTGCCTCAGTTCTGTGGAGAAGTATATGAAAAACACTTCTTTCGTAGCATGACCAATAAAAGTCAAACTCCCTTCTGACTACTGAAATGATAGAACTAAAAAAAAAAAACAATGTTAATTTCATACAATAATTCAAGGAATAGCAATAAATCCCTGCAAGTAGGACAGTCATAATCTATTACATGAAAGGGGAAGTACCTTGCTGTCTGAATTCTTTCCCCTGCTTTCATTTCCAAGCAAATAAATAACATCTGTGCCCCTTAGCTTATGCTATCCTAATGGCCTACAGGGAGGCAGAAAAAGCACCACCTAATGAAAATTAAAAGGATGATTATACTTTTGTGGTCCAGTCCTTTCCTGTTTCTCTTCTCTCTGCGCATCCTTTCTCTCACGCTGTCAAGAATAAAAGCAGAAAATGTGTTGTATGGTGTTTGGTTTTAGCTGTCTCCGAGGCAGTTTCATAATAGGATGAATTTTGTTTCCTTGTTTCAAAACTTCCCATGAAGAACTCTTCAAATACAGTTAGATGCACTATTTTTTCCGAAGCTCCTGTTGGCACCTGAGGTGAGCCAGCAGTGGCTCCCTTTCACGGATTTTGGTACTATTCCAGTGGCAGTATCGCAACTGCTGCTTCCTTTATAAATCACTCTGGATGGCTTACCAGGGTCTAACTCCAGGGAACTTAGTCAGCGTTTTTAAGTGTTTTTCACTTATGTGAGTCTTACATCTTTAAAAAAATGTGTTTTGCCATAATGGCTAGGAAGCTTGATAACTTGTTCTTAAGTGTGTGATGGCTTAGTTATTAATATACTATGCATAAAACTGTATGGTTAGCGCTTTTTAACGTAAGCTGTAGCCTTGCTTATATTGTGAAATCTTTTATACAGCCAAGGCTTCAGGAACATGTACGAAATGAAGAACCTTACAAGCACACCGGTGGTTTGGGTTTTTAAAGTTGTAAGTAGATTGCTAAATCTCAAAAAAACAAACAAAAAAAAGCTTGTGTTCTATTTAGTCTCTATCTTTAGTACAGCTCTTGAGGGTTAAGAATCTTTTGTTGCTGCATTTCACTAAGATTTGAAGCCATGAGTTGATGGTTTTTATGATCTTTAATTAAATTGCAAGGTTAGTCTTCTAATGTATGGAGGGAGGGTTAGGCTTCCACCTCCCATGGCAAGTCAGTGGGAGTTTGGTGCCCTTTGGGATCTCCCCTGCAGTGCTTTTGACATTTTCCAGTGACGCTTACATAGCAGCAGGTAGATGCAACTTTAAAAAAAGAAAAAAATGAGTCTGAATTTGGGAGGATTGATCTCTTTGTAGTCGAATGAGTGTTCAGGTTTTATCTGAGATTAAAGACCAGATGCAAGATGTGTATAGGCTCTGCTGCTAACAAAAAATGAGTAGAAACTCCCTTTAATTTCAGTGGGTATTGATTGAATCAGATAATTTATGAAGTGATCCTCAGTACCTCTGGTCCTAGAAGAAACCTTCGGTGCTGCTAATGAAAAATCAGATGGTTGTGTGCTTTATTTATTTACTGATAAAGCAGTCTATCTGTCCCAGTATGTCTTTGAAGTGTTTTGGGGCAGGCTGCTAACTTGGCTCCCTGTGTTGGCAATATGGCATTGGTACAGGGTTCCTGAAGAAAGGGAGAGTCCAGCTGATGAACCAGCTGTTGAATTTGCGTAAATTGCTACGGACCACCCTGTAGCAACTGACGTCAACAACTGCTAAGTGTAATAGAAATGTCCTTAAACAGGGAATAGAATAAACTGACCTTTTCCTGAAGCCCTCTGAGCTGTCTGTTCAGTCCTGTGCTACTCCTCAAAACTAAACAGACCTCATGGCTGTTGCTTCAGCTTGCAAAGCAAAGTTAATTGTATGGGAAACTCTCTTAACAATAGAAACAAAGTTATTGTAAGAAGTTGAGCTGTGACCAGGTAATCTGACTGTGGATCTAGGCTGGTCAGTTTTTGTTTCCTAGGCATTTTTTAAAAAACGCTTCAAAGATGCCACCATCAGAACCGTTTAGTGCAGGTCTAGCGTACTATGCTCAACTCAGGGGGTTGTACAGCTCTGTGGGGGCAGCATTAGGTTAATGTTGAAGAACTCTGAAAACTCTGTACTTGACTATCTTTTTCCAATACTTGTCTATAAAATTCCCCTGGTTAGTAGTTTTACACCTGCGCAGGTGGTCAGACGTGGGCTTTATACTGTTGCAGTGTCTATAATACCCTGACAAAGATTCTTCGTGTTGCTTGCGTGATAGTAAGAGGTGGAGCTCACCCCTTGTTTTCAAACACTTACTGGATTAATCTAGTCAGGGCTGTAGAGATGTAGGCAAGGTCTTGCTCATCTGGGTGGTGCTTTTGGGTGGGCTTCACCCCAGGACAAGCATACTAGAAATCGTATTGTGAGTTCCTACTGTCTGACTTTGTTTACAGATTTTCTTTTAACATTGTTGAAGGCTTGTGTTTTTTTCTCCCTTATTCTTCTGGAGTGTCTGTTCTAGATTTGCTTTAGACTTAACCTTTTTTTTTTTTAATTTTGGCTTTAGTTGTAAGCGATCACAGTAACAGAACTTGCTTGGATGTCCCAAGTGGAACTTTTGTTTTGAACTTTGGGTCAGGGTGATTGGCTGCTGTGCTTCCTTCCTTTTTGTTGTGATGGTGATGAAAAGTGCAATTCTAGAAACTGTTCTCTAAGAACTATTTTTTACTTTATTAGTATTCCTACATTTTTATTTTTTTTTAAATCACTTTCTTACTGACCTATACTGCCTGAGACCATGATATGAATTTCAGATCCTAAGTGGATTTCTGCAGTAGGGCTGTTCAACTCAGTAGTTACTCTGGCTTCTTTGGTAACCTATTCATGTCAGTGGTCAAGACACAAAGCTTGTGGGGTGAAAAGAGGAGAGGAACTGTGTCCTGTGAGGTACAATGCAGTTTGTACTACCACTTATCTGGGAACTTCTTCGTTACTCTTCTTCTGGCTCTGGTACCCACAAGTAGTAGTGTTATTCTGAGCTTAAGGCATAAAACCCCTATGGAGTCCTCCCCATCAAGCAATCTCTTCTGAACTGTCTTTTTTCCCTTTTGATTGATCACCTGATTGTCATAAAAGGTAATTTTGAGTGTTGTATTTTCTCATGCTGTGTTTATATGATTAATGTTTACTCCTGCAGTCACCATGGTATAAAGTATATCAGTGAAGTATTTTGACTTCAAGAGCGATCTGTGTTGATGAAACAGCAGTTTTGCTGGTTTGGTAAAACTGTCAGAGCCTAAGTCTTCCAATAAAACTCTATTATGTTTCTATGTCAGAGGTAACATTTCTGAGAATCTTACTTAGGATGGGAGAAGTCTTTAGATTAGGTTGAAGTGGCAACACAAATTATACCTGTTACCAAACATGGAGTACTGATATTTATATGTTGAGCAGCAGTTATTTTGGTTTGGTTTCTTTTGTCTCGGACTCCTGACTGAAACAATTTCAGCTTATAATTTTGCACATACTGTAGGCGTGACTGTTCTACTTTAACATATTTTTAAAACCTTTCACTTCTCTCTAGCCTGCTTACTCTGGCTACTCTGGTTTTCAGTCCTGATATTGAGAAAGCTTGCTAGCTGGCAATGGTAGATGGCATCTGCCCTTTTAGCCTGATGCTTTTGCCAGTGTTGATGTCCTTGGATAGCATCCCTCAGGGAAAATAGTTTTGATGGTCTTTGGACGTCTTTTGCAATAGTTTGTATTTTGAAGAGCTGAATACCTACTTTCTCACAGAGTGATACGGGGTTGACCTCTGGAGATCATCTAGTCCAACCCCCTGCCAAAGCAGGCCCACCTAGAGCAGGTTGCACAGGAACATGTCCAGGCGAGTTTTGAATGTCTCCAGAGGTGGAGACTCAACCACCTCTCTGGGCAGCCTGTGGTCAAGTCAAGTCAGCTGAAAACTCAAAAGTAATATGGAACTTTAGCAAAATCTAAGCTATTGCCACCAATATTTTGATGCTAAAACTGTTCCTTTTTTGTTTGTTTGTGTTTGCATAGAAACTATGTGAGGGAATTCTAAACATCCTTGAAAAAGACACGAAGACTTCATGTCAAGTTGCCTGCCTGGAGGCCCTCCGGATTCTCTCCAGGGACAAGAAGGTTTTAGTGCCTGTAACGACGAAGAGGAACATGCAGATCCTTATGAGGCTAGCAAAGCTGGACACTGTTGAAGATCCTTTGGAGAGAGTGTCTGAATTTCCTGTTATAGTAGAAGCTTTAAAATGCCTCTGTAACATTATTTTTAACAGTGCTGTTGCACAGAAGCTCAGTTTGGAACTGAATCTTGCAGCTATGCTCTGCAAACTTCTGGAAAAATGCAAGGACCAACAGTTTGTTGATGACATTAAATGCTTTGATTTGCGTCTCCTCTTCCTCTTGTCACTTCTGCACACAGATATCAGATCGCAGTTGCGTCAGGAACTACAAGGGGTGGAAGTTTTGACTCAGGCTTTGGAAAGTTCCCTGAGTGTAAGATGGACAGAAGAATATAAAGCAGCGGAAGATCGTGACAGGCCTCCTTTATCTTTGCAAGAGACAGATTGTGCCATTGAGGCACTAAAGGCTCTTTTTAATGTAACACTTGACAGCTGGAATGTCCACAGCAAGGTAAGGTTTAGTTGAAGTGGTTTTTAAATTGGTTTTGTTTAGGCTGCAAGAGCCAGAACCAGCAGGTAGATACACAAGGGGCAGTTCTTGTCCAAGCTCCAGACCAACGATTTTAATACTTAATTTTTGCTACTGTAATTTTGATGGAATATGATTGCATTTTTCAAAATAGCAGCTAAGGTAGTTTGAAATTTTACATCCTAATTTCCTGATGTGCAAAAATAGTCTGAGAAGATTTGTCTGTCTGAATTCTGCTTCTGTCATATATTGATAATGTTGGGCTTTCAAGAGGTATTGAGTCTTTAATGCTCATTGCTTTGAATACCAAAATAACTTTTGTTCTTGTTACTATTTAGGCAAAAAATCTGATCAATACATTTTTGTGTAATGGGAGAGTAGCTTGTACTATATAATGCAAGTTAGAACTCTGTGTTTTCAAGGAAAGAATGCTAAAGTGGCCGTTTCCTAAGAGTCTGAGATTTATAAAAGAAAATAATGTTCTTCACTAATAATTAGCTGACTTCTAATATAAGTGTATCAGATGGCTACATCTCTGGAGATTGTGGACTATGGCAATAGGGTAATAATTAGAGCTAAGAAGTCTCCCTAGTTTTCTTCTGTTTTCCTGGGGATAATGATAAGCAGATCAACTGTAATTTTTAACAAATAACTCTGAAGAAAGTGTGGCACTGGTTTTAATATCTTTCTGTCCCATCTTCCTGACCCCAGGTTTGGACTTAAACGTTATCTTTTTAAAATGAGGTCAAGTACAAGATCCAGGCACACTTTCATTATTATGACTTAGGAATAAGATGCATCTTGTTTTTTTCATTACAACATCACATCTACTTTTTTTTCTCTTTTTATGTGTTGCATCCCTAAATTTATAAACAGAAATGATAACACTGGCTTTTTTGTTAAGTAACTTAAGCTTGTGCTACAGTAACAGAATTAAATAGGGGATCTTTCTTTCAATCCACATCGTATTGTCTCTAAAACAGTGTTAACTTGTCACTGGGCATTGTAAATATGCAGCATATAAAGCTAAGTAAAAGTTTACAGTAGCTAAAATTGACAAATAACTGTTCTCTTTAGTGTATTGGACTAAGCAGCAAATACGATATTAATCATAACATTAAGGAATGTAAAACGTGAGAAAAGTATGAAGCTTATTCTTTGCTTTAATGTCTCAAGGGTACACCGAATAAGAAATTTTGAAACTTGGGATTGGGAGGGAGGGAGGAAGCAGAAAAGCTAATACTTCAAATTTCAAGGAAATGAGAAGAATGTGAGGGGCCTTCCTCTTGTTTGTATCCCTGACCTTTATTAAAAATATCTTTGTCAGGGAAAGTTCTTTGTATAGACATGTGATTGTTGTGGAGGTAGGAACTTGGGTGGAGAAACTTGACTCAAAGTCAAGCATATAACACAGCGATATGAATGTTTGCTACTTCAGGGTTTGAGAATTACCATCTTTGTGATGTGTGGAGGAAATAATGTCAGGTGTTAGGTTGGAAAATGAATCTATATTCTATATTACATGTTCACCTCTTGAGACATCAGCTCTTGAAATCTGGATCGCGAGATTGGTTTACTTGAATCTTGAGAAATTCAAAGCCCAGTTTAGAGCAGAAGGGCAGGCGGGAGGTGGCACACAGTTGTGGTGTGACCTGGTGAGGTTTTGTTTGGCCGCTGTCTGTGGGGTGAGGGAGGTTTCTTCCCACAGAACTTTTCCTCCCCAAAGAGCCCAAGCACACAGCTTGTCAGGAGAATTTCCTTTGGATGAGAGGGAATTCTGGTGTTAGTACCTATTTATTTATGTTATTTGGATGAGAGTTTAAGACATTCTGGGGTGGGAGAACCTCCTTTTGTGTTTTCAGATAAAGCTTATATAACTCTTCATAAAAGTTTCTAAAGGCAAGCAACCCTTAAATTAAAGAGCTCTGTCGTAGTTGTAAACTGTTAGCCAGGTATGTTAGGTGGCAGTCTGCCTGGCGAGCATCCCTGTGGAAATATTAATGATCTGCAAGAAAAGTAAACAGCATGTTAATTAAGTGGGCTGAAGATGCTGAATTTGAAGAGATTACAAACAGTAGACAGAATGGAAAATAAAAGGAGACCAGAGAGGTTAGGGGTGCGGGTAGAAAACTAAATGAGACTGGTCCTGAGGGAAAGAAACACCATTTGAAACACCAATATTTAATGACTGGAGATGGTTTCAGAGTAGCAAAGCCAGACAAGAGCCGCAGGTGGTACAGTTGGCAGATTGGGATGGTGGTGTTACAAAGGATACATTGGGGCGCTTTGTGCTAGGTCAAACACACCAGAACATATGATGGATGCCAAGAAGAGCTAATGAAAAAGGACCGGGACAATGATACACACAATTAAATGGTTGCAGTTACGGGTGCACTTTTGTGTGGCTGCTGTCTGGTGGGAGATCGGACGGGGGAGTTGCTTGGAGAAAGCAAAAGTAGGGCAAATAAGGTTGCTGAGAGTAGAGAAGTTATGAAGGCAATGATGAAAAGATATCAAGGGAACAGAAGCAAGCAAATTAGGAAAGGAAACAGACTGGGTGGGGGAATGAAACTGTTGGCAGCAAAAAATCTAAATGAGGAGGCGGCAAATGAAATGAAGAACATACGTAATCTGAATGGATGAAGAGGCGGCCGGGTGTAAATGCAGGAAGAAAGATAGTTATAGTATATTAAGAATAATAGTATGGAATAGAGCAAATGCTTGTAACTGGGTTTTCTGGTAGTGGAGACTCATTTGACTGGAAAAAAATGCCCACATCTTTTAAAAGGCCTGGTTAAAAGGCCAGCATATGACAATTACGTTGCATTAAAGATTCCGTGAACTCTTAGGTGCAGTCCGTTTGTTGATATAGGGATGGGTGTTATGATCTAATAGGTATTTTCCATCTTTAATTTTTATTATTCTAGTGACCTGAAACCCCCACTTGCAATCTTCAAAATGAAAAAATATCTTCATAATTTATATTTATATAGAATGAATCTCATCAATTTCGTTATATGGCTGCCATCCTTCGACACTGCTTATTAACCACGGGCCCTACTGAAGACAAAACTGAAGAGTTGCACAGGTCGGTAGAATTACAGAACCAATCTATTTTAAAAGGTTATTACTTATTTTTTAAAAAACAGAACTGAAATCTGAAGTGGGAATCTGAGAAGCAATGATAACTGTAGTTTTGAGTAAAATATTATGAAGCTTTTTGATGAAAACTGTCTGCCTGAAATATTGTTTAAATGTGTCCACCATTCCAGAGAGGAAGTGGCTGGTGAGGTTGCTATTTTTAATCAATAACAATGAAGATGACCTTTTTGAAATTTGGGGTTTTTTTGTGTAACTGAGGATGAAAGTATATCTGGAAGTTCCGGAGGCAGTGCAAATTAAAGTGGAATGCAACTTTTGTTGTTTTGCACACAAGCTGATGGAAAAACTGCATTTGGAGATTTTTGCATGTAACTTGCCATTCTGGTGGATTGGGATGGAAGTAACAAGTTGATATTTTATCTCCAGTGGTTCTAGGCTGCTTAATTAAAAGTACAAATATTAGTTCCCTGGTAAGATTTTTGTTGGTTTTTTTCCCCAAAGATGAGTAAATCATCTTGCAGTTTTAGGTGCATTGGTTAGTTTTTTACTTCAGTCCTGCACCCAGCTGTTTGTTATGCATTTGCAGCCAATAATACAATCAAAATTCAGGGTATTTTTAGTTAAGTGGTAGTTCTCCATTCAGTGTTAGTAGGTTTTTTCCATGACATCCTTATTTTTATCCAAGTAGGTCAGCTGTTCACAGGGCCCAACAGTACAATAGCTTCAAATGCTATCCCATGTTATCTCTCAGCAATGAAAGTTAGTGTTGCCATTTTCTTCTTAGATGTCTGTATATCTAAGCGTAGGATCTTTTGAAGGTCATTTTCTGAACAGCAGTCTCCAGGGAGAAGCTTTTCACACCCAGCAGCCTTGAAAGGGTTAAATGAACTTAACGAAAATCTTGGCAAGCTCTTAGAGATCAGCAGTCCTAGTAGGTGAACACTTAACATCAGAGCCCTTCTCAGTTGGTGCAGACTGGTTTGGAATAATTTAGAATCCTGCTGCAGTAGTTGCCATGACTGAAGTTAGTGCTGAGCATGTCCTAAAAGGTGCTCAGTGTTTTCTCTTTGCTGCTGCTTATGGTGGGTGTTTTGTGCTCTCATCCTCCTTTAAGGGAGGGTCTGGTGGAAATAAGTTCCTCATTGTTGGGAAAATTGAACTATAAGAAGACAGAGATTGGTCTTTAGCACTTAAGCTTGTACAGAGTCAACAAAACTGCCTGATATCTGGTGAATTATTATACAGCTGATGCTTTTCCCATAAAAACATGTCCCGTTTCCTTGTCCAAGGATGTGACTAGTCTAATCACCCTGTGGAATATATCACCCTGTAAAATGTAATTATCTTGCGCTATTGCAAAAGGATGCATGTTATGCAGGTCCTTCTGGTTTTAGCTTTTGCAAACCTTTGCAGATGACATCCAAAAAGGGCTTTACGTATAGCAGTTGGCAGCTGTGGAGAAGATGTAGTATTGGTGTAATTTCTGTCCTTGCTTTCTTCAGTCAGGAGGAATGTTGTGGGCAGAGACGCTGCCCTTATGGAGACACCAAGCCAAGGCAAGGATTGTCCCTAATTCTGAGAGGGGGAAGCAGAAAAGAAATGAGGAGGATTTTCACTGCCTTGTGTCACTTCAGTTGTTTCCAACTTCTCCATCAGACTCAGCATAGCACTGCTTCAGTCTGTTAGGCTGGGAAAACAACTTTCTCCCTCTGCTAGCTAACTGTAGCAAGTTTCTTTAGCTCAAGCTGATAGAAAGAAGAATGCAAATGTAGTATTGCTGCATGTGGTATTTGTTCTTGATTCATGTCATATTTGAGGTCTTTTTAAATTGCTAGAAGAGCACTGCAAAAGCTTTGACTTTTGTGATTCAAATATTTCAGCCTGTTTGCAGAACCAGAATTTTGTCTTTGAATGCTACAGGATGCAATAAAAACTGAATAATTTAATACTCTATTCCACCAAGACTATTCATCATCAGGCATCTCTGGAATAGAAAAGGTATAGTCAGAACTAATGCCCCTGAAAATCCTCAGAAGGATCAGGGGCCCAGATCAGAGGGCCCCACTTCAGTCCCCTGGTGTATTTGCTCAAGCAAATCTTCCATTCCCGATAGGAGCTTCAATAACGAATGAGTAAACGTGTGTTAGCAGACTATAGCTAACGTAGCATAGCTAAAAAAATGAGGCTGTGTCATTGTTTGGGCTGTTCACTATTGCTGGACTCTGACCGTGCAATCTTTATTGCCAGAGATGAGGTGTGAGGCAGAGAGCAGAGTGCAACTTCTCGCTCTGCGTTCCACCTGGTGCCTATCAGCGAAGCAGTTACGAAAATAACATTAAAAATGGAATAAAATATAAGCAGTCCTGAATGCAGAATAAACTTTGCAAAGCATCGGGGAGGCATAAGTATATTTCTTAGAACTGCTGATCACTTGCACTTCTGTAAGTTTGTAAATCTGCAGAACGTTAAGATGCTTAAATGAAGGGTTTGGGCAGCCAGTTAAAGCACATTGTATGAATGAATGCTTGTGCTCTGAATGTTTAAGTTGAGGATTTATTTTATGCAATCATTTATGCTGGATATGTGCCCTAAGCTGTGACGTACTGATTGCCAGTGTGACTCTAATAAATAAGGAGAAGTTACCTATAAAAATATCTTCACTAATTTAGTACCTGGTATTGTCATTATTGTGGTTCTGTCATGTCATTACTTAACTTTTGAATATGAACAGCTTAAAGCACCACACATTAGAGTGAGTGCCATTTTTGCCCACTAACAAGGTTTTAATCAAGGCATTCAGCAGCTCTAAATAGGCCTTTGCTTCCGAATTTGCATATCAGGAGGGGGCTGGGAGCATGAGTGGGTGGATGTCATGTCCCAGTGATTAATGATCTCTAGGAAGCCGAAAAGGGGAGAGTAATATACGCAGTATTTCTACCCCCTGGAGTAGGAATGCAAACACTATTGTGCAGATCTGTGCATAGTCACTGACTTCCTGGTAGCTGGAGAATTTCATACACTCCTCTACCACAAATAAAACTGTCAGTGGAGTGACAAAGATCAGAAAGCCGGGCTTCATTTATTGAAAAGAATAGCTCAGACACAGTGATCCAGAAAATTAATTTTGTAGGTGTTTGGGAACTTGGTTGTTTAATAAGAAACTGGTAAAAAGAGAACTTTTGATGAAAAGCCTGAAGCCCCCAAATATTTGTTGAATTTCAGTCTGTTTTGTTTCTGCCTATTCCTGAATTATTGGAGAGGAATAACTTCCATGATATAAAAGATATATCTTAAACAGGAATTGGAAACAAAACAAAGAGAACAAGCTTTCCAAGAGGTAGAAGTTGTCTGAATTTCAATTGCTAAAAGGGCAAAAGGGAGATGGCACAATGTGGAACAGCCACCCAGTCTGAGCAGACCAAAACTAGAGCATTTGTTAGAAATCCTGTTACATTTGATTGCCATGGTTTGCTTGCTGTTGTACTAATCGTCTATTAGAATTGTATTAATATCATAAAAACTGAGGGCAGCTTCTAAGTAAATATTAGTAAAAGTGTTAAATGAAGTTGTTTGAAAAGTTTTCTCTATTCTTGGAACACTTCACCAATCCTTAAAACATCAGTGCTCGTAGTTTTGTTAATAGCTTTGAGATCTGCATGTGTAAGCCTGAATAGTTCTGTAGTCTTTCTAAATATATCCATTTAGAATTTTAGTTACACATCAGCAAGTAAACAATGACAGAATTCTAATTTTTGCAGCGTCTGTGTAATTTAGCCCCATATTCAGGAAGAGTACAAATGCAAGTCTGTGTAACAGGATAGACAGCAAACTCAAGGGATATGTACCATAAGAGACCCTTGCAAATAAGTCCCATCTTACTCCATTAAAGAGGAGGGAGGGACCCTGTGGTTTAATTTAAATCACTTAATGGATATTTGGGAAGCACTCAGCTTCGTAGAATGCAAAGGCTGCCACTTACTGAAAGGTACTGCTTGGTAAATAAACCTGAATCTTTTTTTAATGTGTTAAAAGCCTTCTGTGTTTCCTGTACACTACAAGCTAAGTACAAGTGGAAATATTTCAGGGGACAGGAGAAATAGCCACCATGCCCCACTGCTATAGGGGGAGGAAATGTTTACTATGGTGTGCTTGGTCACATTAATGATGGTAATAAGGATGTGTTGTAAAATGTTTCAAGTAGGAAAAAGCTCCGACCGCTGCAAATCAATGTGAGAGTTCCCCCTGCTGTCCTGCAGCATCAGCTGCTGTAACATTGCTGGAAGCCATCCCTTATCTACAGGATGGGATACTGCGGGGGCTGGAAGTAATAATGCACTGCTGCTATATAGCTTTTGGAGCTTTTGTCTTTTTTTTTTCCTTGTTTATTCCAAGAGCCAGCACTCGGGCGATAATGCATGCCACCTTCTTTAAAACCCAGCGAGCAGAAAATAAAGCATTGTTTGAGTTGCAGGGCCTCTTTCTGGTTGCAGTTGTACAAACAGTTTATGGTGAGTTGTACTCTGTTTTTAATTTTTTCTTCCAAATGAATAATGAATTTTTATAATCTGTTTCAGCAATGCAATCAACCTCTTAAGCAATGTTCCCGTTTCTTGCTTGGATGTTCTTATTAGTCCATCATCCCAAGAGGAAACAGATATAAAATACAATGGTATGAATATGGGAGCAATTCAAGTTTTACTGGATTTCATGGAGAAGAGAATAGACAAGGTATGGACTGTAAAGATTTGTGGCAAAAGGGGCCTTACTTTTTCATTAAAGCAAAAAATGGCCGTGTAAAGTTTCTTACAACCCTTTCAGACAGTATTTAGCACAAATATGGATGACCTTGCTTCTCGATTGTGAAACACATCAAAATTGAGAACAAATTCCTGTGACTATCTGAAACATTACTTGTGTGTGTGAGAGGATAAACATTTGTCTCTTTGTTTATATCTAGGCAAAGTTCATGTTTTGGCTGTCATATAGGACCTTATTGAAGGATTCCTAGGATTTGAAAAGGAAAATTTACTCTTAAAGATGTTTTGTTTCTATTTGGTTTTATTTTAGGGAAGCAGCTATAGAGAAGGTCTGACTCCAGTTCTCAGTTTATTAACTGAATGCTGCCGAACTCATAGGAATATCAGGAAGTTTATCAAAGCTCAGGTGAGTAAAACATTCATCAAAATTTGAATAGGATGCTAATGATAAACCTTTTGAGGCTTGTACATCAGTGGAAGACACTGATACTTTAAAAATATGAATGATTTCATATTAAATGACCCACAAAGTTCTCTGCAGTATTTTTTTCTATTTTCCTGAGTTTTTTTCAGTCTGCTATAAAAATAATTTTTCAATATTTCATGTAAATCAATAGGTATTATGGCCTAAGTTCTAAGGTATATTTTTTAGAGCTGTTAAATAATAACATTAGGGGTGTTGTAAAGCTGTGTTAATGTGGGTCACCACGGATCATGTGATGCAGGGGCAAAGAGCTCAGTGAGCTCTGTCCCCTGACATCCAGCATATAAAAAAAAATTCAGTGCCCTTAACAGAACTTTGCAAAGTAGTATGGTAGCCAGCAAGGCTACAGGTGTTTTGGTGGGTTCTGCCTGAGCTTTGGTTTGACTTTAGCAGGCAGGAGTCATTGGAATGGAAACTTGTGCACCGGTGGGTATCAGCTGTTCTGTCAGAGTAAAACTCTGTCCCTGAACAGAGGCACGCTTCATCACTGGGTCTCTTAAAAGGGCTGTTTAATACGGTACAGACTGTGACTAGGCTTTTTACAGGAAAAAGAAGATTTCCATGCCATGGTTAAAGATCTGAAGGTTCTCTATAGCTTGGTGATTGGGTGGTTTCTGCTTGTTTTGCTGCTTTTCCACAAGTGGAGAGAAGTTAAAAGATGAGCAACGGAGAGACAACTGAAGCCAGCTGAGAAATCTTTTTCCTAAGCTGCAGTGATTTTCGGGTTGCATCTTAGATGCTGGTCCCAGCTCAAAGCTGCATCTGAATTCATAAATGGAGTTTATAATGGAAAAGAACATATTTTGCATATATTTTCTGCCTCTTTCATCTATACCAGAATAGTGTTTTTGAGGAATTTAAGAAACTCATTCTTCTTGTTTATTGGGTTTGTTCACAGCAGTTCTTTCCTAGGATACTCTTCGGATCTGTTAAGTTAAAAAAAGTAATAAAAAAATGCAGAGCCAAATGTTCAGAAGTTAGAAAATGATGTTGTCTGCATGTTTTTACGACACCTCAGTGTCTAGATGTCAGGATATAATTGCATGCTGCCTCTTACCACAGGACCACTGCCTCATATAGTGCACAGAATAGATGGATGCTGCTAACTGCATGACCGGATGTTTGATATTTTGAATTGCCCTCATTGTTAAGTGTTGGCCTGAGGCTTTATTTATTGTGCACTATTCAAATTCTGATCTGAAGACAGAATGATTAATTTCCTCATGGACTGTCCTATGGCACTCATCACTGTATTAGTACTAGACTATTCTAAAAACATTAATTCATTCTTACAACATTCTGTGAAATGGCAGTCATGGTACTATCCCATTGGGGAAAGTAAGCAGGGACAAAGTGAAATGCTTTTGCTAATTGCTTGAATACTTAGTTTGAAAAAGAAGGGGTCTGTTTTTTTCAAAGCAGTCAATAGTGTAGCATTCATTTGTTTAAGTATCAGTTCCCAGTGAGTCCAATTTCAGTAGTAATTGTGCACTAATTTTGCACAGAACATGACATTTTTACATTAGACACTGAGAAGACAAAGGACCTGCAATTTCTTATGACAATTAGTGACATCTTTGGTTTCATTCCCTAGTAAAACATTCTTACCGGACTCCTCAGACCATTAAATATTTCATACTGCGGCCCAGATTTGTTTGCAGATCATATCATATCCTGTGAATTTGAAAAATTGATGTAAGTCTTGGGTCTGAATGCATATGCACAAGGAGGTGGAAGTTAAGTTGCAAAACCAGCCATGTTTCAGGCACCTTCTGCCTTTCTTCAGGGTTGAACAATGCTAATGACATTTAATGAGAAAATAGTGTGTTTGAGGAAATGTTTAATAGTGTTTTCCCCAAAATCTCTTTGAAACATAGCTTCAGCTTTTAAAAGAGTGTTTTCTGGGAAAAGTACACATAGAGCTAATTTTTGAAATTCATGGTAGTAGGACTTGCAATGTTACTTATTTTCCTGCTTTTTCACTGTAAGTATGTTCATTGTTCTGCGTAAATTACACATCATGTTAATATTGTAAATTCCCTAAGCTGGTAGTTTTAATGCTTTTGCCAGATATTTGAGCAGAACAGAAGAAACAAAGAACTGAGGTTACTGCTGCCTCTTAGCCAACTATTTTGGGACACTCATTTGTGCTCTTAAACTCCTAATAGTTGTCTTTTTTTAAAGCCTACATGTGGCACTGAGTACTCTTCTGCCCAAGATGGCAGCGCAGAAGGCCTGAATACGTTAAGAAGTGAGAGTCATTTCTAGTGCATGTAAACACAGTTGGGTTGATTTTATTCCTTTTTTTTTTTTAAGGGGCGGAGCTTAGAGTATTTTCTTGTTCCATTGACTGTGTTTGTTTCTGCAAGGAATGGCTAGGTATTGCCATGCATTCTATGCTGGTTTTCCTTTATTTGTGCTGCTAGGTATTGCCTCCGTTAAGAGACGTATCAAGTCGTCCAGAAGTTGGCACAACAGTGAGAAACAAGCTTGTGCGCCTTATGACACACGTAGACCTTGGAGTCAAGCAAATTGCAGCAGAATTTCTTTTTGTTCTTTGCAAAGAGAGAGGTAAAAATTACTTTTTCTTCTCCCTTTTATATAAGGTCTTGCTGCAATTAGTGTATTTGGCTCTTGCTGTACCTCGCAATTCTCATAACACTATGCTGGCTTTTGTTTTGTAGTTGATTGTAGCTCAATAATTTTCTGTATCACTTTTTGCAGTGGACAGCTTGCTAAAATATACAGGCTATGGTAATGCAGCAGGATTGCTGGCAGCAAGGGGCCTGTTAGCTGGAGGAAGAGGAGACCACTGGTACTCAGATGATGAAGATACAGATACAGAAGAATACAAATCTGCAAAGCCAAAGTATAGTATTGTTTTATCCTGTTTTTATTATATCCTGTAGCAATGTAGATGTTTTGACATATTTTTTTTTTGTTTCCCCTTTTGCAGAGAGGCCATTTTTGGAATTACATGTGCTTATATTAGCTACTGTGTCTTGTTGACTCATCATCTAATTATTGAGAAACCGGCCTCTAATGGTGACCATCGTATAGAGAGATGGCTCCAGGAAAAAAAAACAGAAATCACTATGAAAATTATTTAAATTCAGTCTGAATAGCTATTTAGAAGTCAAGTGTGAAAAGAGATTTTTTAGCAAATTTTAGAAAAAAATTAAAGTAACAAATTTACCAAGGGTGGCTTTTGCCCCAGATTTTCCAGGAACTCACATGAAGTTGCCAAACTACTCTTTATGGGGTATTATCTCTTTAACAGAGAAAATGGAGGCGTCAAATGTGACTTAAAGTTTTAAGGGGGACTTTGTGAAAAAGGAACAAACCAGTAGGTCTAGTTTCAGTCAGATTGCCTGGTACTAAAATTTTCCTAAAGAGTCAATCAGGTCACATGGGTAAATATGGAAGGAGTAAACACCTTCTGTAGAAATCATGCATCAGGAATCCAACATGTTTGTTTGAAGGATTCAATGATCATAGAGGAGCTCTGTCTGTTGATTTTTATTAATTGTGATTGTTTTGGTGATAGAGGTTTCAGTTTGCCATGTTACCTCTATGATTTGATGCCATTTTAAGTAGGTTCTGAAATTGTTGATAGTGGGCATCCAAAGCATGTTATTTTTCTGCTTTACTCCGTTTTCCTTGAATTACACAGACATGACTAGGTATATGACAGGGAGTTGTGGCTTATTTAAAGATTCTTATTAAAGAACACAAGTGAAAGACAGGATTAAATTATGAGAAGTTACAGGAATCATATTGCTTCTTTGCTAAGAAATGAACTCTGAAACAAGAGATTTCTTTTTATTTCTGTACTTCAGGATTATTTTTTCTTGCTCTTTTGTCTCTCTTCTTCTTTCAAAACCTAAAACTATAACATCTAAATAGGTGAAAGCTGACACTTAAATGAAACATTCAAGACAACTGTCAGTTGATTTTTGCATCTGATTTTCTGTATTGCTACTAAATGTTTGCGATTCAACTGCTTGAAAAGATAATTTGCCCTGAAAGTGTTTTTCTTGAATAAGAAAATGTAACTGACACCTGTCTATATTTTTAAAATTAAACCTGTACAGAATTAGTTTCAAACACCTATCTGTCATTCTGCTCCCCATGTATGTCATTATTACTAATGACATTGTCATTATTACCCTGCTTTCAAACCACTTGTGTATGGGTTATAACATAACAAGTCCTAGTGTACTGTGTATTTCTGGGTAGCTAACAAGAAATTTATACAGTGAATCAATAAGAAGATAATACCACAATTCACAAGAAAAGGCTACCAAAAGGGTGTAAATATGAAGGCTGGATATTTAAAGTAAAAACTTCCATGTGCAGTTCAGACAGTTTTAATCTTGGTGGTTTCTGTCAGTGTGTTCCTCATTCCTCCTATCAAGAAGGTAGACAATTTACATATTTCTGTAGAAATGTGAACTGTATTGTTTTTCTACCTCCAGCATTAACCTTATCACTGGTCACTTAGAAGAACCAATGCCCAATCCGATGGATGAAATGACGGAAGAGCAAAAAGAATATGAAGCTATGAAGCTTGTCAACATGTTTGATAAACTTTCCAGGTACTGTATTATAATTGCTTTTGAGGGAGGCAACTCATATCCTGGCTGTTTACTAAGGTCTAGTGCTTCAAAATAGTGCTATAATCGACTTCTTTGCAGGGTTAGGACCACTTTAACAGCAGAGAAAATTGTGTAGCACTTCAAAGGAAAGAGTGGTCTGTAACAGAACTTGAGAGGATTCCTCTTTTGGAGGGGACTGGACAGAATCAGGAAGATCTGCCTTCTAAATGGATAGGCTGATAATAGTGAAAAGAATTTCTCTTTTTAAAGAACAGGACACAATCCAGGCCCAAGGCACGTGTACCCATTTTCCCCACCTCAATGAGCAGCATCTCATGGTAACTACTTACGTGAGCTGCTTATATGAAGAGCAAACACAGTGTGAAAATAGTTGTCACCCGCAGCAATAAACTGTACAATGGAGCAATTAAAAGGGAATTTACAATTAAGAATTATTGTGGATTTATTAGAATAAGTGTGGACTGGATTACAAATGAGCCTTTATAATTTGCTTTAAATGACTGACATAATGCCATAAAAGAAAACAGTACTTAATGTGACATGAAGGTGTACATTATTGGTACAGAGAGTTGACTTATTTTATAACTTTTACATACGAAAAGGGAACACACCTGTGCTGTTAGCTATAGCTTTTTTTTCTCTCTGACTTAGTATGCCTAGAATTTGCCTTTTTTTCCTCCCCCATGCTTGTAACCATGTTGGAGTGAGGGCTTCGAATTTGTTTTCTGCGTAAACAAAGTTTTACATTCTTGAGGAGCACTTAATGGTGAACTAATTTACCATTGAACGGAGCTGTAGGAATATCTACGTGGATCGTTCTTGAAGCAGGGGAAGACTCAGCAGCTAGAAAGGTGTTTGCGTTTTGTGAGAGTATGTAGATATTCAAATAACAAGATCTGAGAGAAATTCAGCAAACCAAATATTTTTACATCTCTATTAAATATTAGAAATACAGCAAAAGATACGGGAGAATCTGGATTTTATATTAGCTGACAAAGACTGAATTATAAAGAGGAGTGAAAGCAGGGAAGGGTCTCAACAGCTGATCTGGGGCTATCAGTGAAGTAATTGGATACTTTTTCACATCATTTGCATGGAAAGGAAGTGTATTATGTTACAGGCTTTTTAATACAGAGAATAAAATGCAATGCACATATAATCTTAATTGAACTGCTGTGTAAATTGGAATGATTGCTATGTAAGCTAGAGAATTAAGATGCTGAGTGTTAGGGGTACCACAATAAAACGACTAAAGGGTCTAAAACTTTTTTTTTAAAAAGGCAGATTGAGAGCAGAGATAAACTAAGACTGAAGACAAGTCAGTGGCTCTCACTATAGCAGTTACACACACAAAGTCCAAATGGCGTTACTGTAGCATAAGAGCCTTTTCAGTTTGGAGGATTGGAGGCACCTGCTGGGTTGCCTGCTACAAACGGACAATAACTGAGCAGCTGGTGCCCTGTGTCACTGCTTACCCTCTTGGCCAGTAGCATTACTTTCACCTTGGGCTTTCTGCCTCACTTACATCCACCTGCAGTTTCTCAGAGCGCAAACTCTTCAGGGCTGGGGCTCTTTTTGTTTGTAAGGTTTTTGTTTGTTTGTTTTTCAGTATAGTGATTACTGTGGGACAGCGTTGTTGATGTGACCCCTTTAGGTGCTGTGATAACATGAATAAAATCACTTGACTGTTCTTCCTACCCTTTTTGTTTTACTGAAAATGGAGGGGGTGGGGAATGCTGGCAGGAAGGAAAAAGAAAGTAAGACTTGAGTTTGGGAGGCTGTGGGATGTTTTTAATGAACGTAATTGAATGCAATTGTGGGGCTTGCAGATGTTAAATGGGAAACCGCCAGTCTTCTATACAAGAAGAAAGAGCTAGTGACGTGCTGACAGTAGTGGAAGTCCCTCCATGTTTTAGGAATTGAGCACTTTGGCTTCCAGCTTGAGCCTGTCAGTGCTGGGAGTCTGCAGAGACTAAAAGCTACCGGTGGCGTGTGCTTTTTTCCTTGGTCTACAACCTACAAATTGAAACTGGATAGGAGTTTTCAGTTGATTCTGGGTTTTGAATCTTGCTTTGAGGCAGACTGCTGGTGGCAGACTTCACACTTCTGCTGGTCTTTGTTGTTGTCACCATGGGAGGGGACATCTACCATGAAATGAGCAGTTTCTGTTTGGTGCAGCGCTTTCCTTATAAGAGGGGAGGAAGTTGGACAGGGAACCAACAGCTCCTTCTTCTCATCTTGAAAGAGTTGATGTAACTTCATCTGTGTAACTTGAACAAGAACTTTGAGTGAACTTGCGTGATGTACAGCAAAACCGGTTTGCTTAGTACACTTGTATTGTCCCAGTAACGGAAGCAAAGCTTTAAAGAGCTAGCATGGTTTCACTGGAGAAAGGTATGGAAAAAAACCAAACTTGAGAAACTGACAAAGTTGCTTCCCTTCCTGACTGATGAGGATAATCAGGCCAGTCTGTCACCGGGGTGTTCTAGATTAGGCTTTGACTGGCTCTGTATCGCTTTTGAAAAGTTACCTGATGATGGATTGAATTTAGAAAACAAATTTGTGAAACAGGACCACTTCTTTGAAAAGTTACATCCTTCATTAATGGCTGCTGTGCCCTTTGTATGGGTTTACTGAAACTATCGGTAACAAATTGGCATTTTCTCCCTTGATCCAGAAGGTGCCAGTGGATTTTTGCTCTCCAGGTTTCTCTTTATTTGCAGCATTGGCACTGAAGAACTGAAACTGTTTTGAGGTGATGTAAAACTGATCCATTCTTTTGGTCATTTCTGATCTCACTTCCAAAGCTTTTCTATTCTGTTACGTTGTTGGTGTTTAGGCCAGTTCAGACCATTGACAGCGCCAAATTAAAATCAATCACACAGTTTTATTTTATCAAAAAGTGTGGAGGAAAGCTGAATATGGTTTGTGAACCAATTTCCCCTGCCTCAATATTTTAACATAGACTCGGGTTCTACAAAAGCTTTACAGAAATTAATATTTTGTTGAAATTTGACTGGATAAGATTAGTTTCTAATGTCATGATATATATTTATAAATTATAAGTGTAAATGAAGATGAAACATCTTGATTTCTGCAGCTCTTGGGAGATGTAGATGGTACTTAAGTAGTTTGCTGGATGCCGGAACTTAGCCCTAAAGTAACTCTTTGGGCTTTGTCTGCAGTAGGAGTAGACACTGTCTTGTTGATAATCATTGAGAGTTGTTTGGTGACTGTAAATCATTGTCGCCTGTATGTGACGCACATCTTCGAGGTTTCAAAAACTCCCCAGATCTGCAAAAAAATTTAACTCAACCTTTCATTTTTGCAAAATATGAAGTTAGCCACCTTAAATCAGTGTTGTGTGACATTCTGTCTGTTTATATAATAAATTATTGGAAATACTCTGCGTTAATTAAAATGTCTGGAAAAAATGCTAACATTTTTTCTATTATAAATGGTAGGTAGAATTGTATATTAATTGACTAATTTAAAATGTCAGGATGCTTTTTCCAAGCCAACCTTGTATTAATAGCAAGAATCCTTCCGCTGATGAAATGGTCTCCAATTATCACAGCTTGGGTTTTGTTGTACATTGAACAGAAGTCAACAAAACGAGTATGTAAGAGAACCTGTCTAAATAAGCAACCATACTCATTAAAAACACAAAATTAATCACGGGATGAATGAAGAAGGCAATGTTACATAGATTCCCCCCCCTCCCCTTTCTAATCATAGAACAAAATAATGTTACATGAAAGGATCGGAACTATTATGTAGTACTCAATTATAAGGAGGTGAATAGGTCCCTCACATGCCATTTTATCAAAGCAGCAGACCGGTGTTCACATGATGGCTGTTTCATTACAGACACCGTCATTAATTCCATGTGTCAATACTGCCCTGTAGCACATAGGGCAGACAAGAAAGAGTTACCCTTCAAAACAAAGGAATGATTTTTTGAGTCGTTATCAAGCTAAATGGCAAGCAGGAAGCTAGAACTTGTATAGATATATTTGAAGGGACTCTCGGGAGATCTGGAAGTGGAGGAAGAGAATGCATTTTACCAACTGTTTAATTATGGTGTGTTTCTAAGTACACTTGAATAGAATGCTTTGTTTGCATTAGAAAAATGAATGTTGCAAGAAGGTGTATTTGAGTATATGGGAGGTCACATAAGGATGGTCAGATATGTATAAATATGCACATTTATCATCTTCATGGACACGGAAGTATTCCCGCTGCCACCTACTGGGCTGAAGCAATCTCTCTTCTGCCCTATAGATGGACCATAAACATCCAGTTTTTGGCTGATAAACTCTCTTCTGAGGCTATACATGCCTGTTTCTGGTGCTTCCCTTGCCACCTTGTATTTTACCTTAAAATCCTTAAGTAAGCATGTCACAGAATCACAGAATCTTCTAGGTTGGAAGGGACCTTAAAGATCATCTTGTCCAACCGTCAACCTAACTGACAAAAATAGACACCCACACAACAAACAAGGAGCATCATCACTAAACCATTCCTCCCAGCACTTCATCAACCCGTCATGTCCTCAGCATCCCAAGCTGTCAAAGCTCAGTTGAGGTCTCTAAGCAGCCAGTGCTAAACCTGCAAATTGGTGAGGCTGGCAGAGCTAAGACTGTTCATACCAGGTAAGGATCAGCCCAGTGGGCTCTTGTGTGCTACTGAAGTCAGCTGAGTGATGCCTCTTGCAACCCTACCCAAAATTCTATTATTTAGCAGGTAGTTGTTCCAAACTTCTGGAGCTGGCTTTGTAAGCAGCCCAGATCTTCTCACCTACTTGTCTCCCTCTTTACTTTTCCCCTTTGAAAAACAGGAGTAAGCTTGTGTCATGTCCAGAGCTTGGTGTCAGGTCTTCACTGGTGAGAGGATGCCATGTTTTACACCATTTTAGGACTAGATTCTGGTTAGGAAAAACACCTGGCTGCAATGTTAAATGTTGCAACCGAAGCGTATGTGTTGTGGTTTTTAAAACAAACATCTAGGATCCTCTCATCTTGGAGGGAAACAAAGGTGATCTCATTCTTTGTGGCTATGTTTTTATTTTTAGGACTTAAAAATATGAGCAAGGACTTAACTGTTCAGGTTATTCTTAAAAAATATAAGTGTATTAGATCACGTTTGAGTAAGTGGCACTGAAGAATTTGTTGCAAGACTGAATACAGATTTCAAAAGACACTTCTTTCGTATTACGGTGCTTAAAGTTTAAAAGCCAAAAAGGCCTTAGATATATCGTTTTTTTTCCTGTGAAAAAAGTCTTTGCTACTAAATGCAACTCCAAAGCACTCTTGCTTTGCCTTTGGGAGACCCCCACAGCAGGCAGGGAGGGTACTGGTCCTGTCGGACACTAGATCTGCAGTCTTCATTTTTTGAGCCCTCTTGAATCTGATCTCGAGTATTGTTTTGATCTCTTCTTGCACACATCTCCAGTAGATACTTGAAAACTTAAGAGTGCTCTCATTTGGGCAGAATCTGCATACTCCAGCCCTCATTGCCTGAAGGGAGAGGACTTGCTGTCAGCCCTCAAGTATGGCAAGCTGTCGCCAGTCCAGTTAGAGATAGGTCCTACTCCTACACACACACACAGACAGAGTCCGGGCTGTGCTCTTCAAGTATGGTCACTGCAAACCTCCTCCCCTGGCCCCCACCTTCTCACCCGGCCCTGGTGAGCCAAACCACAGCAGTTTCTCCAGGTGTGGTTTCTCACATTTTGAAATGCTGCAGGCAGTGGGGTTTGTGCGTTTGTCACCGCAGTGTCCGATCGCCACATCTGCACAAACAGCTGCATTTCTCTGGCTGGTCATTGCTCTTCCTGAGCAAAAGAGACTCTTGGAGACTTAATTTAACTGCTGCTTGACTATACAATATCTAGCATACACATGCCACGTATGTAATTCAGATATTGCCTTTCTTGCTGTTCCTCTGGTTGTGTTAAGATTAGATTGCCAGCCCTGTGCAAGCAATGTTTGTCCCTTTTTTCAGCCAAGGTGGTGGTGCAGCCCAGGCAGGGAGCTGGGGAAATGCCTTTGCTTCCCCGTTGAGCGATGGAGCGTTATTGTCCGTGGCTGGGGAGGGTGCTGTACGTGTGTTAAATCGGCAGTTTTACCGGGCTGCCTTTCAAGCAAGGGGTACATTGACATCAAGCCTCCGCTCTTTTATTTAAGGTGACTCCTGAATATTTAGAGGTATTCTCCATTATTTTTTTTTTCAGCAGAAAATCAAAATGTTATCTTTGCCCTTACAGCTTTTGCCATAATCCACATATAAATGAGGTGATAAAACATAAGGATTAAATAAATCTTTGCTAATACGTTTTGATTGGCTTAATCAATAATTAATCATCTCTTAGATGAGGCTGTAGCTTGTGGAGTAGATATAATTGGATTAGCTGCTGAGAGGCCTTTGGAGCTTTGAAGAGATTAAAATGGCTGTCAATCCTGTAATTAAACTGCCACAAACAAAAGCAATAGTATGAGAATCAGTCGGCTTTTTTTTTTAAATGAATCAACAAGTACTTCCACACCCCTAGTAGTGGTGTAAGTAGAGTCTGTTCTCGTAAATGATTTATTTCCTTTGACGAGATGAATATGGATCAAATCATTGTTTTAATTGCCTGGGCATATACTGGCCAGAACGGCAGGTGAAATTTTAGGAAGCAGTGGCTGTCAGAGAACTGTTAGAAGAAAAGCTAGTTTGTGAATCTAAAAGAGGGAACCTGCTCCTTGTCTTGAGCCTATTAGGCACTGACTTTTCATGGTGTCTTTAATTGGCTAAGTAGGTTTGGCCTACATGAATGAAGTCTTTATCTGTCCCGCTCTTCCCCTCCCACCTATTTTGGAAGGTTTTTTGTTCCTCTTTCTTCAAAACAGAGGGCTTTAGCAGAAATAACTTCCTTTTAAAGGCTCATTATGTACTAAAGCATATACTGTATGTGACTGTATTGTACACATGTGAATTGATATGTGTGCATATGCTAATATATGTTCTTTTTTTTTAAATCTCTTACAGAGATGAGCTTATAAAACCAATGGGAGTGCGGCCGGATGGTACAATGGCTCCTTTGGAAGAAGCAGTCAGCCAGTACCAAACCAACAAGCAAGACAGTTCAGATTCAGACTAAAGCATCACCTGCTTCACTCTCAATTCTCCTCTAATCCACACTTTTCCTTAGAGCCACGACATCTTTTATCTAGGCGTTTTATCCTCACATTAGCCAGCATCACTTTAACTGCTCTGTTTTTAAATGATGGGTCCTGTGGTGTAATGTCTGAATTTTTTTATGTCTGTTTAAAGAACGTATCAATTTATTAGTTTATGATCTTTAGTAATCTAAAACTAAATGTATTTCAAAGGGATAAAAAGTGAAAGCCAACGATGTAAAATAAAATACAAACACTTTAATTTTCCAGAGTCCTGTTTTCTGGACTCTGTAGGTTATACGATTCTTGATTTTTATTAATTTTTTTTTTAATTGTCTTGCCAGTCTCTCCTTTTATATAATTGTAATTAAAGAAGCGTGTTTGCCTGGTGGAATTAGGAGCAGAGGATGTTTAAACTTAGAAGTCTGACTGACTGCTTCAGCTGGCATTCAGCAGTGATTTCAGAGCTACCCTTTTTTAAATGTCATTGGATTTCTTACTGCCACACAATTCTGTGGTTAGGCTGCTGCTTAAGATTTTTACCAACATGTCGGTCACTGACTGCTGCTAAGATTGCTTTTAAATTGGGAGCAAGATGATGTATGTTGTATGTCTTCCCTCCTTCCCCTCCCCCGTTAAGACCACACAAACATATTCACCTCCCCCCACCCCTCCCCATCTTTGGTTGAGTAAAACCACCCCTATTCAAAACAGCCTTCAAGTATGTACACTTAAATGTTGCCATGAATGGGAGTGGACTAAAGTGAAGTGCATGTGCAAGTGTTTTACTGAATTGGGGCATACTTTTGGAGATTAACGGGTGTGCCTCGCTTGAAGGGAAGTCAAACTAATCAACAAAGAAATATTTCCTTTTAGGGAGAACTTGGGAAGCAACAGGTAGAGAGTGGGAAGGAGAAGAAAGTGTCACTTTCAACTCTGTACTCTTTAAAAACAAAGATTAAAGTTTTAGGCGTGCTGCATTGCTCTTGTCTCTTTGCCTGCTTGGTTTCTTTCCCTGTTTGTTTCTCCTGGCATGAATTACCTGAAGAATAATCCATGTCCTAGTTTGTAATTCCTTTTTTTTTTTTTTTTTTTTTCAAAACAACAAAGTCCCCTTTTTACAAACCTGCAAAGTGAGACACCTTGCTAGGATATTTCTGCAGGCTATCCCTACAGAATTCATACTGCTTGGCAGATCCATATGGTCAAGGAAGCCAAGAGGCATGTCAGAGTCTGGAAGGCTGCGATAAAAATAGAGAGGGGAAATAGCACATCTAGAAAGAGTTGGTTTAGCAGTCAGTCAGAAAATTGTATTACGCACTTTCTTTTTTCTATAGCTATGCTGCACACTCTTGGTTTTAAAAGATGAAGGCTTTTGTGTAGTTGTTTGTTATTCCTTTTTTTTTTTTTTTTGCTCAGAAGCACACACGTGCCATTCTTGTGAACCTTTCAGAGGTTGGTGAAGGTTCTCCAGTTCATCTTTGTTTCCTATGACTTGATACTGGTTCCCTGCACTGTGGATGCTGGTGTTCAAAGACCTTGTAAAGGGAGAACTTGGTAGGAAATCATGCTGTGGTTTCCCACGTGAGGAGCTTTCACAGATCTCCTTAGGACTCCAAAAGGACTAAAAAGAAATAACGCACTGTTTTCTCAGCAGCTAAGTTTGTTTTCCCCAAGGGTGCTGCCCAGCCATAGCAATGCAAAAAAAAATTTTTAAATAGCAAAAAATTTAAAAAAACCCAAAACAAACAACAACAAGGGAGCTTAGGAACATTAATTGTATACATTTCTGTTTGCTGGGACCTTTCTGGATGTTAAAATCCTTGATGTTTTGGATTATGATTTGACTTGAGCTATAGCATCTGCTGCGTCCCCATGAAGCGTCACAGTTTGCACAGGGGAAAAGGAAGCCAGCCACTGTTTCCACACAGCAAGAGCTAAAGCAAAACCCATCAATCTATTGATAGTACTGTACTCATACCTATTGCATATGAATCCAAAAGGGAAGAGTTGTCTAGGAGAAAGTAATATGTTTAGCTGCACCTAAGCCGGGTCTCAAAAATGTGATTGTGGGCTTAGCATCATCCCCTAACTCCTGGGAGCCCAGCACAGGCAAGTGTTAAGTGCAGGGCAGGTGCAAAGAATTTATGAAACCCCTTCTGACAAGCAAAACTTAACTAGCTCTGTTAATGAGGAATTTAGTCCTGTCTTGGTATCAGCTGAGGCTGTTTCTTGGGGCTGGAGAAGCAGTTACATGGGTTGCTATAAAGGGATGAGCACAGAGCATGAAAAAGAGCAAAATCTCAATGTGTGGCTTTTAGAAGTTGTAGACTATGCTTCCACAATTAGCTGGGTAAAGAGATTAATAAAACAATAATGGCTCCAGGGACCTCGTTGCAAATGGTATAGCGTGAGGCTTTTGTGGTCTGGCTCCTGGCAATCGTGACAGGGCAACAATAGTTGCAATAAACAGTTCTGTTTAGTTTATCTTGGAAAATACATGCTCGTAGTAGGTTTTACATACATAAGATGCTGCTTCAGTTAAAAGGAAAAAAAATTAAGATCAAGCATAGAAGGTTCTACCTTAATCCTCTAGCTCAAGGGTGATTTTCATAATTAGATTGCCTACAGTGGGAGTACAGGTTGATCTAATTAAGTTAGTAACGGTTACTAGTGCGATACCTCAAAGCATCTCTTCTTCCAATATGGTAGTTTGTGGAAGGGGTGCTGCAAGATTTTTGGTTTATCTTTGAAATATAACATAGGTACATCCTTAGCTGCACCGGCTGGAGATCTGGGAAAGCCTTGGGACAAAGTTCCTCCAACACAACGGGGCATCTGCTTCCTCCTGTGCTGTACGATGTTCATTTTCTCTTCAAAGAACCAGGAGTGTGTTGAGATTTCTCTTGGATTTGGAGTCTGGAGAAAAGTGAGTATCGGTGTTTTGTTTGTTTGTTTTATTTTTTTAAAAAAAACAAAGCTCCCTGGAGTTGTTGACTGTGAAGTAAGGATTTACTCCTGAGTTTATTTTCAAAGCTGAAGCTCCAAAATCAGAGGCTTGGGCAACTGAACCTCATTTAAACCAGCAAACTGGGCAGTGAGCCTGACCAGTTTGGGGAATGCTCTCTCTTTCCTGCCCAGCAGAGCACAGAGGTGCTGCATTTGAGCAAGTGCCCAAAATTCTTGTAAAAGTGAGAATCTGCTGCAGCCTGCAAGGTTTTAATACCTGGTAGTCTCAAGCCTGGAGAGCGTTGAAAGGTTTGCTGCCTCTGCGAGCAGGAGTTGTGATAGAGTCGTCATACACATATTTGACTAATGCATTTCATTCCACATGGTGGGAGCTGTTCTGCATGATATAAAATAACTATATTTGACTATGTAAATACATGCTTTCATTGTTCCGCCGAAGCACTTGAATATAGTTGGCACAGAAAATACCGTAACTGGAAAAAGGACCTTTCTAGAGTAAAATGTCTCTAAATTTTCTGGTGGTGACTGTAAAGGTGTTAACCAGCGGGCGTCAAAGACGTGTAGCTTCCATTCCCCAAAAGCCTTTCACAGTCAGTCCCAAATACAAAAACTTGTGTTTCAATCTTTATTTTGGCGTCAACAGTCCAAAGTAACACAGTTCTCGTTACAGCTCGTCAATGATTTGGAAGCTTTGCTCTTCTTTGTTTCCCATTAGAGTTATGAAACAAAAGATGATGGGAAATCGCTGAAATCTGTCAGAATACTTTGTTCTTTTGCAAAATAAAGAGGACGTATTTGTTTAAATGTTCATGAAAACTTCCTGGCAGGTATTCTCAAATGCTAATTGAAACTTTATGTGCCCCAAAAGTGGTTTTCAGGAAAAAGGGACGTTTACAATCTGTTAAAAATGTTGTTATGAGAAAATTACCAGAACTTTAAAGAAATTTGCCAAAGAGGAAAACCACATGAGCTTCAATGTTTTGAATATACAACGTTGCTCTATATGCATGTGGCCAAAGTAGATTTTTCACCCTCTGTCTGGACTTTTTCCCAGTACCTGAAAATCTGCAATGGTTTAATAAAAGAACAAAACAAAAAAAAAAACAAACCAAAACCCCCAGAACAACTGGGCAATAGTATATTTTTCTTACATTTCTTCAAGCAGTAATTTTCCTCTACCTGGCTAAAAAACTGTTTGTCAAAGGTGGCTTTAAGGAAGAGAATAGTACAATGAAGCTGTCGTATTAGTTGGTTGCCAAGCATCCTAGTCCGAAAGAGGCAAGTAAACCCCAAAGTATACAAGATCCCAAATCTCCTGAAGGAGCATTCCACAACATTGTCCTTCACCGTATTACCACAAAACAGCTAATAAAATCCTGTGCTTTAATAAGGCTGGCTGTAAAAAGACTGTTCCGCTGTTCAAACAGCGGAGAGCCAGACTTTGCCTGTCTTTGATGAGCAGCAAGTTAAACAGTTTGCCCAGGTCAGATTCTTTTCTGGCCAAGCATAGAAAAATGATTACTTAGTGACAGTACAAAGATGTAGCTCACTTTCAGGCAAAAAAAAAAGTATAAATAAATAGAGAGCACAATTTAACCTGGCAAATGAAAATCTTTGTTTCATTAACGTCTTAGTTACTTGGATTGCTCCGGCTCCTATGAAAAGGGGTAGGGAATATTTCCCTGGTTTCTTTGTGCAAAAACTTTTGCTCATCCTGAAGTTGGTTCTCTCCAAAATGCACGTTTACGCTCTGGTGGTGCCATATTTAGACCAAGAATCTCGGGGGAAAGTGGTGGTGTTTGAGCTTTGCCGTGTATCATCCAGCTGGGGCTGCTTTCTAGCAGAAGGGGCTAGAGCACAGGCAGCTCCGCACGGGCCGAGGAGCCTGGAAAGGTAGAAGGAGGAGCATGGAAGAAGCTGTCACTCCTTCCTGACCTCTGCTGCCAGCCAGCTGCCTGGGGTGGGTGACCTGAGGGCAACAGAAGCCCTGCCTGGAGGAGGTGGGCCGTGGGAGGCCACCCTGCAGCCTGTGCCTGCCCTGGTTGCCCCCAGGCAGTAGGAGATAGGTAGGGTGGCCAGACAGATGGGGGAGATGCAGGTGGCTGTGTGGGGTGGAAAATGATGGTGATTGCCTACTTGCGATAAAAAGCTGAGTGTTTTTCAGGGCTCCTCCTCTCACTGCCAGCCCCACAGTCTGCAGGAGAGTCTGGTTAATCCTTTGCTTTTACCTGTTACTTGGCCTGGGGCAGGTTGTGCCATGGTTAGGGTGTAGCCTTCGGTCACAAGAATGGGTAATGCTTTGGCCGTTGCACGTCTGTCCCTCATTTGGAGGTGCACCATGTCTCCGTGGCTTGCTTTCCTTCTTGAGAGCAAGCTCCCCCTTCCTTGCTCTGCAGCAGTGAGGATCAGGGAGAGGGGGTCCCACAAGAAAGGACCAAACTCAGTTGTTGGGAAGGAGGTAGGAGCAGCCATGTCTCCTGTCTCGGCAGCTCTGGAGCCACTTTCAATTCCATCGTTAGACACCTCTAAAGGGTCAGGGTATCCCACAGCTGCTCCCATCTCAGTGGCCTGTGGCCAGGCTTGAGGACAGTAGATTCAGTCTGAGGGGTGGGAGAAAAAAACCCAAAACATCCCAAACTTAACCGTGGCCACAACTGGTCCAAAAAATGTAGCTCAGGTCATCTCCCTGTCCTGGCTGGGAGCTACAGGGTCCAACAGGATCAAGTAAGCTCCTCGAGCATCCCGTCTTTCTCTAGAGAGGGCATGAGCAAAGATTACTGAACTGCTGACGTGCCTGGGAATCGATCCCTCCGACAGCATGCCAATCTCTGTGGGGTACCTAGGCAGGCTTTTAGAGGTTGGTGGGGAAGGCATTATTCAGACCACCCATCTTAGCTGGCTAAATTACCCGGGTAGTCTCTTCAAACTCCTTCTCCAGTCACGGATGAGAGAGAGGACAATTCAGAGTGAGGCTAATTTGGGTGCACTGAATGACCCTCTGCAGGAGCTTTGCTTTCCCTCCCTCGACTACAGAGGGAGCCTGGGGAGACCAGCTGGTTGCATTTAACTGCTAAATTGGTTGCCAAAAGATGGGTGGTGAGAATTCCTTCCCATTTCCCCTTTGCCGTGGACCACACTCTTCTCAGTGCAGGATGCTCCCTCCCTCTCTCCTGCAAATTCAGAGCGTGCCCAGTGCAGTGGGATACAGGCCCCTGGGAACCACCGCAAGATAGGTGCTGCATCGCAAGAGATGATGGGTACTGTATAATACCGTGTGTAGGATTTCACGGACTTCTGCTTAAATAGATCCCTTAAAGCAGCTTTGCTTTTGGGAGTCTGTTTAACATCTTGCTTTGGTATAAGCCAAGTATTACGTATGTCCTGAAATTTAAAAAGCAAAGTGAAACCTTGAGGAAAAATTGTAATGAGGGAGGTACAGATAAGAGAGAGAAAAGACTTGTAAGTTCTCTCCAGATGTTATAAACGGGAGAGGAAGGTGAAGCCATTCAAAATAAACCCTGCTGAGATTGCCCCTTCCTCTTTGCCTGATAAATCCATTACAAATAAAAACAAAAGCAGCCAAGATCCACAGGCTTTAGGGCATCTGTAAGCCCTCTTTTACCTTTTAGAGCTCATAACAGATGCTGACTGTGGGTGTTATTCCTCTATCAAAAAGGCCAATTCCTCATTCTGGAAGCTTAAAATACAAAGTTTCTGCCATACAAATATTTACAATACAAGTTTCTTCTATATGAAAACCAACAAGTGTACGAATCCAAACCTAAACTACCAGGATTCTAAGGCTTCAGGATTACTTTATGCTCAAGAAGTTATCTTGCCTGGTAAACCGGCTCTGCTGCACATCATATTTCCAAAGGCATTGGAAAATCCAGTAGTTTATTTTTTTTCCCCTTTTTGAGAAGAGGCTACTGACTGCCTGGATTGCCTCCTGTTTTTTCGGCACCCAAATGTTCATAACACCCTGTTGGGGAGGAATAATTCCCATCCAAGTTGTAAAACACACTTATAAGTAGATGGGAAAAGCATGAACAGAGCTGTACGGAAAACAAAACCGCCAGGAACAAGATCTTATTTTGCATGCTTCTCACTGTTGTATTTTTGCCCCAATTAGCATATTTTAAAGACAAGCCTTTAAAAAAAAAAATTCTGCTATCTGCCTGAGCTGTTCTCAAGCTTTGAACTTTTCTATCCTTTCTATTGATTATGGCCAAGTGACCCATATTTAAAAAGCATTTACAATAAAATTATAGCACTTTCTTTTGTGCTGCTGGCTTTCCCAGTGAAGAGCTAAAATGTTTTAAAATTGTCACTTTTTGACAGAGGTAATGGCTGTAATATATTTAGTCTCTTCCCCCTTGTTGTGCTTAAAATGGCTATGCTAATAAAGGGCACAGCTGTCGATACTTTATGGCCTGCTGGGGGGAAGAGGGGGAACGAAGGCAAAAAACAGATTGACTGTGTGTCAACAAATGCAGCTGGGAAAGAAAAAAAGAAGCCCCTTGAAGGCCCCTGCAACTTAAAGTCCAAGATAAATGATGTCCCTATGCTTTAAAAAAAAAAAAAAATGGAGGTTGGAATTCAATAAAGGGGAACTGAAAAGGAAACTGCTTAAAACTGAAAGCCTTTTCTCTGCCTCTAGACAGCTTACAAGAGAAATGAGCAAAACTGACCACAGAAAGAGGGTGAGCGGCCAAGAAAGAAAACAAAAGCCTATCCTGGAAAATATATTGCGTCAACGAATTATCTGAAGTGCATTATCGCTGGCGGGCGGAGAGCGTACAGTTTAATGGAGATGCGACAACAAACTTTTACATGCCGCTGCCTTTTGGGGAGCGGGCTGCTTTGTGCCCAGGCCGGAGGGGAGGGGAAAGGGGAGCTGTAATTATTCATAACAAATAAATAAGGCCAGGACAAAGTGTCTGGCAGGGTTTTGGTGAACGCTGCTCCTTGGGGAGATGGGCCAGGCTGCCCCCATGACTCCTGCCCGGCATGGCGGTGCCCAGCGGCCTCACTTCCACTCTGAGGGGATTTTTCCCTGCTCTGGTACAAGCCTCTCTGGCCTTTGGGAGGCACCGTAGAAAAAAGTATGATGCTTTTACCCTTTCTGGGGGTAGCAACTGTAGGAGGGTACGGCATTTTGTGTCATGGCAGCCCCGCAAGGCCTCCCACCATTAACCATGGTGAGCCAGGCCCTGGCGGCTGACACAGCATGGCAGACACACCGCTGAGGTGTCCCCATGAGGGGCTGTGGGCACCTGGGCACACCATGGAGAGGGCTGGGGCCCTTCCTGGGGCACGGCAAGAGGAGCAATAGGGTTGTAAGAGGCATAGGGATGGGGAGCCTGAATTACTGCAGTGCGGAGATGGCAATATTGGGTACAAACCTGCAAGAATCAGGCAGTTTTCATTCCCTGGGCCATGATGCAGCTTGTTTGCATGGTGGCAAACCCATAATAAAATAATGAGTGACAGGGAGCCATTTGTTCACTGTCATTTTTGGACAACTATGGAAGATATGGACAGTTTTTCCCAGCCTAAGGCAAAATGCCTTTGTAAGTATGTCTTGTGTTTCCCAGGGGCATGCCGAGGTTATGGGTAAGGCTGTGTCGGTGTCACCATAGCTCCTGTATCCACCTGGTGAAAACCAGGGTCCAGATGCTCCTGCTACTTGTTTTGGGCCTGGAAAGAAGCTTTCTGGGAAATTAAGGCTTGGCAGCAGGTGAGGTCAGGAGAGCCAGTCAGCCTGAGAATAACCTCTGCTTCTGCAGTAGGAAGATGAGGAGGTGTAGTCTGGGGTGGGATGTCCTGCTTTTAGGAACTGTCTGTTCTTCTCTTTCACCTTCCCATTTCTGTCATTCTCCACCACCAACATTTTATTTTTTTTTTTTACATTGTAGGCCTTTTTTGCCTAGTTGGTTGCTCCCATTCAAAAACATCTGGAAAAGGTAGTCAGATGGACAAAAGGGTTATTTGTTTTCTCAGTTTCCCAATTGGGGTGTGTGTGTGTTCTTTTTAACCTTTGCAAATTCTCTAAGAATGGGAGAAAGGAAAAATAAGTAACCAAAGACAAGGTGAAATCAGGAAATCGGCAAAAATCATGAAATGAAATAAAGCAGTCTTGTCAAATTTTTGCTAATACAGCGGGACATTAAAATGACACAGAAAGTTCTCATTTCCTTCTGTAATTGTTTGGAAGAGTTTAAAAAGGCCATAATTTTTACTATTCCTTCTAGATTTTACTTGGTAAAGCCCTTGCACCAGTAGAGGTCAATACCTCTCAGAGTTTCTGTCTGTGGGATAAGTAGTTTGGCTTTGCTTTTCTTTAGAGAAAACTGGAGTTTTGTGTGGCTGGTGGAGGAGGAAAAACTGAAAGATAGCTGTGCCCAAGGACAGAAGAGGTAAGAGGTCCTCACCACACTTCGGGTTCTCTGACGGTGCCCTGTTTTGACTTTGGGAAGCAAAGCCTGTGATGGTGACTCGCTGTGTCAGTCCCGCTGCCTCTTTGTAGCTGATAGTTGGAAAAAAATGGAGAAAAACAAGACAAAAATACCTGAACTCTGAATGTGTGATACAACCAAAATGTTCACTGATGTGAGTTGGAAAGATTTTACAGACAAAGGTTCACCTGAAATTGAGTTAAAGGTGGAAATGCACGGTCCCTGCCTAAGTAAGAAGTAACGTTGTAAGAAAAAGTAATGCTAAAGTTGGTGCAGTGCATATAGCATGACCATAAGTAGATAAGCAGCATCTAAGCTGTAACTGCTGTTGGAAAACATTTTCCAAAGGAAAATATCCAACAGGTTCTCAGGTTCTTGGAAAACCTGTGGCCCTGGTGGACTCTATATCCGTGATTTGGGAAGCAACCCGAAAATGCTGGAGATAGCGCAGAGATGGTGTGTAATGTTCAAAGCCAACAAGTTACGTAGAGGTCCATAATCCCTGGACAGCGAATGTGGGAAAATGCTGTTAGCTGCATGGTGCTGGTGAGCCCATGAGTGTGGCCAGCTTCAGTGCCCGTAACCCACATATTTGCAGAGGCCTGAAAAAAACAGTAAGATGATTTACGATTGTGCTGCTCAGCGCACTCAGGGGAAGGCTAAGGGGAGGCTGTGTGGGAGCCAGAGCAGATGGTTTTTGTAATTTTTGCTTTGCGGACCGCCACAATCTTCCAAGGGAGGTGCAAACCCAGGATAGCGGCTGTTGAGCTCATAGACTTGCTTTGTTTAATTATCATTCCCAGACTGTTTAATAGGGGCCTGGAGACCCTAGGAACCACCAAAAGCCAGAAACTGACAACCACCAAATATCTCTGTAGGAAGAAGGTATATAAAACTTTTATTTAATGAAACTGAAAAAATAATAGTTTATGTGCATAATTGGACATCGAAGCGACAGGCTGTGAGGTGTGGTGGGGCTGGTTATCATCTGAAGGTCTTCAGTTTGTCAATTCATCTTTGAATCTGGACAGCCAAGTTTGAGCTACCATTGCTGTGTCATGTGTTATTGTGGGGTTGAAGGCTCTCAGAACATTACCAGTTACCTGTAACGCAGGTCTTCATGTCAAAGTCTTTTAGGTGTAGTCCTATAGTCCTTATAAACAAAAAATTCCCAGCAAGCAACAGGTCAAATTTTACCTCTTGTTTTTAATATTCTTTTAGATTTCAGGCACCTTTGCACATTGTCCTCATTGCTTGGTCTATCAGTTTTAATGGGTTATGTCTTAAATGTCTTGTGTCTCAGCCAGAGCCTGCCCTTTGGGACTGGTGTTAATTCTCTTATTTTCAACCCACCTGGTATGTGGGTCCCTCTGCCTCCCTCTCAGGCTCTTGTGGTCTCTGCTGGTCTCCTTCCACCAAGTGTGGGTGACTGGGGGATTTTGCAGAGGTATCAAGTAACCTAAAATTTAACTAAAGGGCACAGGGAGAGGGGGAAGGGTTCAACTGTGGGTTTAGCCCTTATAAAATGCCAGAGGATCCGCATGAAAAAGAAATTTAATAAACACCTTACTGCACGTAGGGTTTTGGGCCAAGTTGGCACCTTCTTAGGTGCAATCAGCAACTGGGCACAGATCTGTAGGAAATGTGTTTTGCAAGTTCTTGTGTGCAGAGGGTCTTTCTCAACAATTTCTTTGATAATTGTTTCATCCTTCTAATAACCTACTTTCTGATCCCACTGTGTGTAGGTACACATGTGTTTCTCTCCTTTCCCTGTGCCCCCTCTGGCAGCTTTTAAACCTGCTGGCCAGTTTAAAACTTATTTGTCAGCACAGTAAAGGTGTCAGAGATATGACACTCCTACATGTTTAATGAAAATCTGTGCCCTAGAAGAAAAGAGAAGTGCAAAATGGGCTCCCTCCGAGGGAAAGCCTGCAGTACAGGCTTGCAGTTTGCTGGAGAATTTCCCATGTAAATACCCCAGCTCAGCCAGCCCCTAGGTCCCCATCAGATGGACATCTGCAGGAGGCCAGATGTTAACCCTTCCAACACACTGCAGTAGTTTTGCTGTACTGCCTCCCTGTGCTTTTTCCTCTCCCTCCACCTTCTCTCCCAGAAAGACAGCCCCTGGCTTTACCTTGCCAGGTGATGTTTAGAGATGAATTTAGAGATGCTCAGGAGACATTTAGGGGATGAGCTAGAGCTCAGGGCTGCATCTAAGGTAGGCATCTCCTTGCTTTTCTGTTCCAGAGAGCCCATCTCCAGAGGCATTGCTCACTCTCCAGGGATGCCTATCTCTCTGCTGACTCCAGAGCAACGTGCAGCAAATCAGGCATCTATTTCTCAGACAGTTAAATCCTAGAGTTTAATTTTAATACTGCCTTTAATTCAGGCAGTTAAATCCTGAGATCTGCTCTCAGCAGATGTGATCTTCAGAGGGGATGAAGAAGGCTGTTTTCCCTCCTTCCCACCCCTGAGCTGTCTGGTGAGGTGAGAAGTGCTACGGCCACGGAGCCCGGAGTGGCTGTGCCGTCCTTGCCCATCCTGTGACCATGGCCATTCCATAGTTCTGGCTGGGAAGGGGGCTCCCACACGGCACGGTGACTCGCTGGCTGAGTGACCAGCACACTGACGTGTGGGTCCCCATGTGCATTTTTAGCTCTGCTGCCAGCAATTCAGAGTGAGTTATGAGATGGCTGGAAGTGATGGGTTTGGTCCAAGCTTGCGTGTCTACCACAAAACCGGGCTGTGGTTCAGCACTGGGCAGGCTCTTCAGTCTTTTGCTTCCCCTTAGGTGGGGATGCAGCAGCTGCTGGAGCCGTTTGCTGTGTGAAAAATTGCAGAGCAAAGTCTCCAAATTACCTTCTGCTTGCAGACGCTTGTATTACCCCAAATGAATCTGAGCAGATTTGGAGGGAAGGATGTTACAGGACAGGATCTAGGCACTGAGTGAAAGGATTTTGATCCAAACATTTGAGAGAGACAGCAAGCCAGTGGGATCCTGACAGGAGGGACATCAGTGCAAAGCCCTTGCTGGGTTTCTGACACTCCGAATCTTCATAGCAATCACCGTGTGATGAGTGTATTGGTGAAGAATTATATAAAAATACTGAAAGTGTAAGTTACACAATAAGGTGTTTGGGATCACAAGGGAGAACTTGCACATTTAGCTGTGAGGCATTTGCACGTTAAAAAAAAAAAAAAAGCAGCTTCTTTGCTTCTTTCAGTTGCAACCTAAACTTTGTGCTGAGTTAAATCTCCCCAGCCCTGGGCTGATCCCCACAGCCCCTCCCGGGTTTTCAATGCATCCAACAATGAAAGTGAAATCCAATCCCATCCAATTAGAGGAAAATGAATGGCTCATCTACAATAAATGGGCTCTGAATAACAATAAGCCAACAAGAGAGCAATGAACTGGAGACAGAGTACAATCTTCCTGAATGTTAATCGGCAACTAACTCCACAAGCTTCTTAGAGGTGGAAAGAATTGGAGGAAAATAGATTAGGGAAGCTTTAGAGCACATTGCCTTTTAACTGCTTAGGCCTCACATTTTTACCTAAATACAAGAATGTTTCTAATGCTGCCTTTTGCAGGATGAAGGCGTGTGTGTGTGCGATGGGGGGGGTTGTTCTCAAAGTTAAATGTTTTCAGTTTATTTATAATTTGACATGGTAGGTCCTACTGTACACCCTCTAGTATTATTTCATTGTTTTATTTACTCAAAAGTCCCTTTTTAAAATTACAAAGTAAAAGGACAGAAGCCTTGGAAAATGTTTTCTGTAGATCTGAGGATTTGGGGAATGAGGCTGAGTGAATCCAGAAGTCAGCCTGAGACTGAAGAGAAGCTGGAGAGACAAAAGAGAAAGGATAAGGAAAACTGTGTAGTTCAGTGGCTGAAGTGCTGTCTGTACCTAGCAGGTTCCCCCAATGTGGCCCACTTTCTGGTCCCGTGTAGGCACTTTTTCATGCTCTCAAGGCTAATAATACCTGAAATACCTGCAAAACAGCCCAGCTGCTGCTTTCCACTGCAATCAGCCCCACAGGTAATTTTTGTAAAGCCAGGGAAGATGCAGGATTCCTGACCCATCAATAAGGGAAGCCCCACCAGGGGCGTTCCATATTCAAAGCAACCACTTCTCACCAAGCTGAGCTGGGTTACTCACCCTCTCCATTCGCACTATTAATTTCCCAATAATCTTTTTTTCTGCTCCCCCTCCAGGCAGGCAGAGAGGTTATTCTGCTAGGCCAGCACTGCCATCCCCTCCTGCCTACCTTCATCCACTGGAGCCCAATTCAAAGGCTATAGAGTCCCACTGGCCAGTGTAGGCATCTGATCAAACCCCATCAGGTGAGAGCAGGTTAACTGCTCTTGCAGCCTGGGCACCCACCTTGGCCATGGTGGTGTAGGGTGAAGAAGCTGGTGACACGCAGTCACGGTGCTGTGGCAAAAGAGATGGCGCGGTGAGATCCAGCACCTCACAGCTCTTCATGCCATGGAGAGCCTGCATCTTCCCAGTGAAAATGTTGGTATACATATATATGTGCGTGTATACACACATATACTATGTATATTATATATATGTATATAATGTACATACAAGCTATCCCTGCTCGCTCCTGAAGAAAGCTGTCAAGAAATTTCTTGCAGAAATCATGAAAGTAAAGGGCTTTCAAAAAGTGTAGTGATGTGAGGGGAATGTGGCATCGCTGGCTTTGAAAAAGCCCTAGAAATGTGACGCGTGATAATGCATGCTGTGATGCCCAAGTTTGCAAAGAGGCTGAGACATCGTGTTCCCATGTGTGACAGGCAGTCTAATGCCCTTGAGGGTGCTCTGTGCCCCCGCTCTGCGCCTTCGGTGTCTGCTTATTCGTGCTCTTCATGATGGCTCCCCAAGGAGGGGGCCCTAATAGCACTGAGGGGGCCCTGGGAAGACTGCAAGGACCATGTGGCTTTTCTTTTCTCTGTTGGAGCTGAGCGTTTGTCTTTCATGTTCAGCTTGTGCTGCCCAGGCTGCTCTTTACCTGCAGGTGGGAGGGCAGGTCTCTGGGCACATTTCCAGTGTTGCATTCCACAAATGTCTTCCCAGAAGCAGCTCCAAATTTGGTATCTCACAGCCAAACAAGCTGCCAAACGGGTCCATAGAAAACCAAAGTACATTCTTTCTCTGAATGGCAGGATGGGAATGAAGAGAGGAGCCATAGCCCCCTTTACCTCTCCTAATCTGCTGTACAAGCAAAGGGTCGCTCATTGTATTCTTTCAGGGGAGCAAAAATTTGATAGGCATATAGACAAGCTATTAAGAAATATACATGCGGAGCTAAAGGGGATTTGGAAAGGAGAATTATTCATTTGCTAAATTAAATAACAATTTGGTCTTGGCGGCATTAAAATAAATTTCCAAAGGCCATTGTTTGTTTGAACAAAGAGGGGAAAGGAGCTGTTAGAAGCAGTTTACACAGTTCAAATATGAGCGGTTGTGTGCGTTAATAAGACCAGTGCTGGTGCTCAGCATGTAGCACAGAAAACACATTTGCTGTAGTGTGCTGGACACACTCTGGCCACCACTTGGGAACAGCATCACACCCTGCCAAAACTTAGCATTGAGTGCAACAAATGCCAAGGGGAATTTTAAATTCCACAAATATGTTTTTTCTAAAAACTGACTTAGACTGTTGGTCCAGGCAAAGACAGTGGCGGTGACCAGTAGAAGCCCCTGGCTTTGACCATGTGGGGGCAAAATACAGTTCCTTTCCCTTCTATCAGCCTTGAAGTACCATCACCCTTCCCCATCTTCCCTCATTCCTTCAGCAATAAGTACAGAGCATTTGCTGGAGCCTCCCACCTTGTTTGGTTTCTTGGCTTTGGTCATCACTAAATGCAACAGTGATTCTTTGGTTAGTCTGGGATTTTCAATACAAGAGATTTGCTCTGCAAGTCCTGGGAAGAGTTAGGAGTGCTTTGCTCCACAAATAAGGTACAGTATCACATTTAGTCCAAGCCCGAGCATCTTCAAAATATTAAAAATCTTAGCACTCCAACCTTACTATGCAAGAACTGCCATGTGTTTATGATCATTGTATGACAAAAAGGGCATGACACCAACTAGTTAATTTGTTGGTTTATAAAAGCAGATTCTTGTAACTTGATTTACTCAAAACAGCACTATCTGTTCCTCATGGTTATGTGCCTGTGGAGACAGTGGTACTGCTCATGTCACGAGTTGCTGCTCATGGTGGAGGGTCACAGTGAAGGTACTGGGTAGGGTAAAGTGAACAACTTTGACGATAAAAAATTTTCTGTGAGAGTTTCAGAGTGGGTATTTTCATTTAGAAGAGCAATATCCTGTGAAAACAATTTCCCTTTTCATAGATGCTCATCATGTTTTCATTTTTTGGCAGGAAAATTTGGTCACATCTGCCTCTGTGACCATAATGCCTCCAAAGAACCACAGTCCACGGGCTGATGTCCCATTTTCTTTTAGCGCTGGAGACCACCTCTCCCATAAGGATCCACACCAGGGGCTCCTGCCCCTCCTTCAGACAGTGGGCAGCCAAGATGCCCAACAGAGGGATAATCTTCTCCCAGCCAGGAGAGCTTCCTCACCAGCAACCTCAACAACAGTGTTCACACATCAGCCCTGAGGTAAGATGGCTGTTTGTAAGATGGCAATTTGGGAGTTAGGGCTGCCCTCATCCCAGCTCCTGATCTCCCTGTAGCCTCTGAGCAGCAGCCTGGCCTGCAGCAAGCTGGCTGAGAAGTTGGCAGAAAAGCACTTCAAGAACTTGCTTATGGCATGGAGCTAAGCCTTGCCAGGCTACAGGGAGGGCTCGCTGCCAAAGTCTTTGCTCATGGCAAAAATCTCAGTGGGTCGAACAAGGTCTGATCTCCTGCTCCAGTGGCCATGGTGGGCTCCCCCAGACCCAAAGCATTTTGCCCTGGAGGTCTTGCGTCTCCCTGCAGGTCACTTAACAAGCTGAGCAGCCCCGTGTCCATGTGTGATCCAACGCTGTCTGTCCTCACCACATCTGCATGAAATGCTTGAAAAGTCTGTTTTAGATGCCTCCATCAGCTGCATCTCTGTTTGGAAACTAAGAGCCAAAAACCTGTGCCTTTAACCTTATCTGGTCTTAGCCCCTTACTTTTATTTTCTTTACTAGGGATAGATTTGCCCTGTCATATTTTGTATTCCCATCCTGCCAAAGAGGCGGGTCCCCAGAGCAGAGAGCAAGGCCAGCGTTTCCCTGGCACTCTCACAGGGCTACTCCCGCCAGAGCTCCTGAACAAAGCGCCATTTGAGACTGGTTTTGGCGGCCCATGGCTCCCTACAGGGATCTCTTCCATATCTGAGGAAAATCTGGCAAATTTTTACTTTTTCCATCCTGACGTTTGTGACTGTTCCCACATGAGAAGGGGCAAATTGGGGACTGAATGAGTCAGGTCCTGCAGGTTCCCGGCAGAGTGCTAAAGACCAGACACCTTTCCCTCGAGAAATCCATAATTTGTGGGTTGAAAATTAATTACTAACTCCTCTCTGTTAATCTACTTTTGCTCTCCTCTCCATGCATCTACTGTCTGGGAAAATGAGCTGGTGGAAAAAGCATTATGAATAAGGTAAAAAACGTGTCCAGGTAGTTCTTGGAGGGGAAGATTGCTCAGATGACTTTTCTAATTACTGATATGAGCATCTTAACTGACTCCAGGGGTATCAGTTGTCAGAAAAGGAGTGCTTACTGAGAAGCGTTTTGTTTCTTAAGCAATATTTTGAAAGAAAAGCACCTGTTTTAGGAGAATACCTGCTGTACGGAGACTTGTTCTGTCAGTGCTTAACTCCATCGTACACATGGGGACAAAAGTGGCCTCAGGACGATGGGTAATGCTGCTATACCATGAGACCAGTTGAACTTGTCATGGCACCTATGCCCAGGAGAGGGTGGGATTTAACACAGCTTTCTCACTTCAGTTATCACACTGAAAAATGTGGGCAGATCCCCATTTTTGTGACTCCCAGAGGCTTTACAAGGGGAGACGAGGCTCAGGCCAGAGCTGCAGGTGGCACTGTGTGTTGAGGTGTCCAACAGTCATTGCAGTAACCAGCTCCTTTTCTAGCTATGGACATTCAACACCTCCACATTTATCTTATAAACCCATGTTGTTTAGATTCAGTTTTATTCCTGATGCTGCTTTTCAAAGCTTCTTGATAAACCTTTCTGCAATCAGCTTGCTTTTATTTGAGTGACTGACTGCTGCCAGTGGCAGATACTTTGTTCCCTTAGATCTTGTAGGGGAGCTCAGCTCTTTCTGGCATCTACATCCAGTGTGTCCATCCCTGCCCCAAAATTCAGGAACTACCATAGTGCTATAGCACTCCTACAGCACTGCCATCAGCAGGAAAACCAAACTGAGCCCACCTTATCTAACAGCACAGCCCTGTGCCACATCTTTATTAGCTGAAGCTCTACAAGAAGAACCATCTCAGGTCTTCATGTCCACCTTCACTCTTCTAACTTGCCCAAAAAGAGAGATTTTAGAATATCTTTGCCCTAGGGTAGCCAGGATTTAGTCTGAAAGCTCCTGCTGAACTCTCCACTTTCTGAGGGGTTGCAGGCCTGCCACATCCTTAGAGGCTGCCAGAGCGTAGCACAGTTCATTTGAATTTGAATAAAGTACTGAACTTTATTTTGAGCCCTAAAATTCAAATCAGAGTGCGATGAACACATGCCTGGGGGATGTGAATTTAAAAAAGAGCCACTGAGCTCTTTTTCAGAGCTACCCATGTTTCTCATCTCTCTGGTTTTATCATCTGGAGAGCAAACACTAAAAAAAAAGGCTCTGTATTGAAACATCTCCCAAAACATGGACTTCACTGAAAGATTTTCACTGACATTTTCCTGCAAGAAGGAAAAGTGACCTCTTAGGCAATATATCCTTGTTTCTTTAAAATTTCGCTTAACACAGAGGGGCTAGCTGAACTGCCTTAGGTTAAAAAAAGGAAAAGAAAAAAAAAAAGGAAAAAAAAAGAAAAGCATCAACTAAACCACTAAAGTTTAAACCCAACTCAGATTCTGGAAATTTGGACAGAATTATGTTGTTTTGGAAACATGGTCAAAAATGAGTTATTCCAGAGTTTGCTATAGGAAAACCACTGCCATGTTTAGTGGGTCTAACAAAAAATCCTCAATAGTTTGTTAGAGAGAGAAAGAGAGAAAAACAGCCAGTCTGTCCCTGGAGTTACACAGGGTTCCAAATTGGCAAGACTCACCAGGTAATCCTTTTTCAGCAGAGGCTTGCAGAGAAACCATCAAGCCAATCCAAGAATAATAAAAATGTTAATTATAGTCTTTCTCTCCCTACAGAACACATGGATTTTAATGCCTCTTGCAAGGATTTATCATACATGAGAATGTGGTATATTTTTAACTGCTTCTTCTTGCTCTTTTACTCATGAAATACTGGAGTTTTCCAAACATGATGCCCCCCTCTCAAAGACTAAATCCTTAGCTGGTAGAAAATGGGATAATGCAGCTTATTCCCTCTGCAGCTCTACTGATTTGCACCAGCTGCAGATCAGCCCTGTTATATTACCTAGGTGTAGAGTGGAGCTGCTTTAATTCTTTATTCTTGTTTGATTTCAGTTTCAAAAATAAAACTGTCATGCAAAGTGCATGTTTACAAACCAGTCAAAACCCATTACACTGAAACTATTTAATTGTAAGCAGGTTAGATCAGCTTTCTTGTGATAAGAGCTTCTGATACTGGTGTCTCTTTCTTGGGCGGGCTTAAAACTTTACTTGCAAAATCTCCTTGTATTCCTTTGAACTCTCTCGGGAGATTAAAAAAAAAAAAATACTCCAGTTAACACTCCCTCATTTCATTTTTAAAGGTCAGGCTTAGAGCTGGCAGTTGTTATAGGAGCTGTCCTCTGTAAAGAAAAGTCTTAACTAGCCAGGCACAGACTTAACCTCACCATCGAAAAACTAACATTGTCACTAGGATATGGAGAAACCATGGTGAAGAACTAGCAACAGCTAGACCACGGCAGAATGAGCAGTCGGCATCTGCGCGGTGGGCCTTTATCATGCAGTGTTGTATGTACGATTCAAAATGCACAGGACGATTGTTGAAATGATGTAGACAAATTGACTCAAATTAGTTTAGCATGGGCCATGCAAAGTTTAAGCTTGTTGAGCCCAGACACATAGCAACAGCCGCCGCCGTACTCGGGAAGCCCGTGCGCTCGAAGCGCGAGCAGAAAAGCCCTATTCCAGCCCACATTCGCGGGGTTTGCTTTTGTGCCCGCTTGCTTCTTTTCTTTTAATTTTGCCTGGCTCTAGAAAGTCTTGGCAGAAGCGATCCCTGCTGAAGACTACACTAGCACTGATAATTTTATAGAAGTACTTGTGAGCTTTAATGTCATTTTATACTTCCTTAATCTTTTGACTGTTACTTAATGACAAACAAATCCCCAAAGAACTGGGGGGAAAAAAAGATTAAAAGGATTTTGAGATTGTGTTCTCTGCTTTCAGTCAAACTGTCCCAAATCCTGCCAACACAATTCTCCAGTGCCCTATGACACCCCTCCCCAGACCACCAGGAGTGAGTTTCTTATTGTATTTACAGTAATCTAATTACAACAGTTCTTCAATTCACAGCCAGCTTTGGTATACAGACTTTAGCAAGAACTCTCCTCTCAGTGCAGATTGCAAACTTTAATCTTTTAAACTAACACACTCACAGAACACCACCACCACCACCCCCCCTCCCAAAAAAAGAAGGTCTGAAATGCCTGTGTAAGCTACTAAGACGTGTTCCCCCTCCCACACCCGCCAACGCTTCTCTCGTCTTTTGTTAAGATTTCTTTTGTGCCACTTTACTGCCTAAAGGTAATGCAAGAGTTCCTAAGATATACTATTCTGCAAGATTATAAAACAATGGTAAGAACAGGTTGCCTGCCAGAAAATTTATTTTTAAAAAGGTATTTTTCTAAATGTGTGTAGCTCCCTTAAATATCTTCTGACATCTCTCTATATTTCTGTAGTTGAAGTAGCTATATGGAGGAAATAAAGACTGAAAATTTGACTTAAAAATGAAATACAGTCTCAGCTTAAAATTGTGATTGCCTAAAATCATTTGATGCAAATCTTAAAGCTGATTAACTTTATTTAGAAAAATCAGATTATAAAAGTAGATGGAGTTTATACATAATAAAAATGTCAAGAAAATGAAGACAGAAAAGATTGTTTTATATGAAGCAAAATATAAAACAAAAGTAGAATCCGCAATGAATTAGCAAATCTGGACATTCTTAGTGTGTCGTTGCAGCCATCTAGCTCTATACACAAGTATTGCACTATTTGGTTTCATTTCTATCACAGATTTTCTACTTAAAGCTTTTACAATAATACTGGGCTTATCAACATGCATCTTCTGAAGTCTGAGGGAGCTCTTCTCTTCTTCCAGTCTGGCACTTGACTTTCTGAGCTACGCTCACATAAAATCTAATCTTGAACTCGCTAAAGTAAATAGAATCTTCACTTCCAAAGACATAAGGAATAATTTAGGTCCATTATTACTATAAAACTTAGGTCTCCCCCAGTACCGTGTCCTTTAGAAGATGCAGGGAAGGCAGAACTGCATGTATGGTCATATTTCATTTACGAGTATTTCAAATCCTCAGTTTGGTTTTTGGTATCTGTTTGGTTGGTTTCTGTGAGGCTCATCAATCATTTTGGTTTTTAGTATGTACCAGCATTCCTTGTCATGTCACAATTGTTTTAATACTTAATTCCTCCTGTTGAGATTCATTGCTCTGCAAGCTGAAATGAGCTGAACGATCAAACCTCAGCTATTTCCTACTGGTTTCTGTGAAGCTTGAAAAACTGGGAACATAGTAGTATCTTTTCTGGTCTCACATTCACTCTTGAAACACTACTTCTAATACACCTTTGAGCTGTTTTCCTCTGAGCAAACTGGCCATGGTAATACTCCATAAATGAAGCAATTATTCAGTCTGTAAAATCTTTTGGTTTCTAAATAATGTGTAGTCTCTGCACAGTCCGAAGAACTCAGAATAATGAAATGGCTTTGAAAAAAAATTGTATGAAAGAGTAAGAGAGAGCAGATGCTTGGAAACCTCCCAACTTTCATCAAAGTGTTCTGGAAATGACAGATTGGATGTAGTAGTTTATTTCTGTGCGACCTAATTTAAATTTTAATCTCTGGGATAATATATCTAATCCTCACAGTCCAGTAATTTATCAGGTTGGGCAACAAGCAGGAAATACGCTACCCTTATAAAAACAATGTTCTTTTCCGATTTGGGAGATATTGTACTGGGAGGGATGCAGTCTCCCCTAAAAAAGGGGAAACATGCCGCGTTGCTGCAAAAGATGTGGAGCGGGGAAGCCCGAAGTGTACGAATGCCATCTGCTGGCTTGGTTAAAAAATACGACCCTACAGAAACCGCTGCTCTCTTTGGAGATGGATGTGGAGGGACAGATCTCATTTCACCTGTTGGCATGAGCCAGTTACATTATTCCATATCTAAACTCATGTCAATAGAAGAAGAATCAAGCTGAGATTATATAAGCCAAACCTGCCTTAATGTGTATATCCGTGCCAGAGCATTAGGTTTGTTTGATGCTTTATGTCATCAGGGTTTAGTTAGATTAGGAATAAAAGGCATCTGTACTTGCAGTTTTGCTGAATATCATGTTTGGATGTACTAATCCTCATGTAAGTTTATACCTATTAGACTATCATTTTATTGTTTTACATGCAATGCCGCATGGAAAGGGTTCTGTACAGTGAAGCCAGCTTTAGCCCAGATGATTCTGGATTCATAACCAGCTGTCTTTTTCAGAGCAACAATCTGGCTTGCTCCAGAAGGGAGTCTGGAGAGAATGAGCTGCCCAGGAGGGCCTGGGGTGAAACACTGAGCAACCCAACCAGGCATAGAGGAACCCACGCCTCTACAGGAGCTTGTAGCCTCTGTGAATATCTTCTTAGGGTTCAAAGTGCAAATAACATCCAAACCTGTATCTTTTTTAATTAAACCATAGACTAGAATCCAACCATTTGCAGGGGTTAAAACATTATGAATTTTAGAAATATTTCACAAGTACTTTAGGTTCTGTCTTCTCTGCACACTCCTACAGAAACTGGTAATTCAGCCTGGAGTATGATGCTAGAAGGTAAACTCTTCCTGAATGCGGTCAAGCCCGTGCCTTGTGTAAGTGCTGGCACAGACCCATAAATCATCTATTGATATGGGCCAAATAATCGGAAAATTTTAAAAAGGGTTTGTTTTTCCTCAACATGTCTTCTCCTCCTCTTCTTAAAGTCCAGGTGAGGCAGAGTATGGTTCTTTGTTAGGTTCACCCCTAGGTTTTGGCAGAGCCAACTGGTTGTGGGTCGTGCTTTCCCAGAGCTGCTCACATCTGGCAGAAAAGCTGGCAAGAGATAGACCCAACCTGTCCCCTCATTTCTTTTTTGCAAGACTAAACCAGAGGAGCAGCTGCTGCCTAGGGACTTTCCAGCTCACACCTCAAATTCTTGGAGGAAACACCAGACCACAGTTGAAGACAGTGCCCTTTATTGCAGCAGTGCAAGGCACAACCTTTCCAAATTTAACACACACCTCCAAATTCACAGGACTTCAAAAATACCGAATGTCGGGTGAGTTTAATGTGCCCTTACTTGCCTTCTGGCTCCTGAGCTGTTAAGATTTACAGGCAACTTATTGTCTCTCCACAGCATTGCTCCAAGCATCGTAAGATGTCAGCATGGATGGAACAGCATTGACCAGGGTGTGTAATTTTATCTGTATAGAGACGGGAATGGTTTGGGTGGTTTTGCTTAGAAATATTAGGGTGTTTATAGAGAGTACATTCACAATTTATAAACAAAATTATCATATTGTTATTTTATAATGAATGAGTAGTCAGAATATTCCCTTGCTACATGTTTGATTAATTCTCTTGCGTCTATGTATTAACAAAATGGCACCATTTCCCCCATACTTCCCCTAATGCACAGGGAATATGATACACTATATTTTCTCAGGGATGATCCGTTCTTGTGAGGCTCTACCTGTTCTACAGTTCTACTCAGAAAAATGTCTTCTCTTTTCTTTTTTATTCTAGGTACTTCATGTTGTTCAGAAATGACCCGCAGCCAAGCAAGCTGAGAAGGCTGTCATTATTTAGTGCCTGAACTCTAAAACAGGGTCAGAGCTAACAGGGCAGCTAATGATGGCAAGTGGTTAATGATGGGTCAATGACGGGATATGACTAATGAAGGGTAAAGGATTGCAGAACTGCAAAGTCACCGAGTGCACTGCATGGCAGATAAAAACTCTGTAAGTCCTTGTAACCCCAAGCCTAAAACCACCGTTTTGTATTCCCACTCCCCTTCCTGGTAGCACAGTAAAAATTTCCAAAGCACCTGTGGGAGGACCTTGCAAAGCCACAGCTCCCACCGCAGAAGTTCAGTCTGACCACACACCACCTCTGACACCCAGCTTCTGTCATCACAGGATTTCAAAGAGTTGTACTGGGATGTCCCCTAAGCAAGGACAGCAATTCCATCACTTCTTTCCAAAAAAGGAATTCTATATCTTCTACAGTCTGTTAACTGCATTACAGGAGTGAGTCAGTGCTATGAAATGCAAGTAATCAATTATACCATCATCATCACTGTTATTTTTATTCTTTTCTTGAACAGAAAAGGGAATTAAAAGAAGTACAGAGTTTGACTAGAAAAATGGGAGAAGGAAGGAAACTATACCCCACATAGAGAAGAGAGGTACAAAACCATTGTGCAGAACTCAGATCTAATTGTGTACAGGATTGTAATTGACAGAGTTCAGTGGGTTGGGCCCAGGGTTTGTGAAACCACGTGGCTTCCTTTACTTTTGAGCATTCTTTTTATCCCAGCAATATGCCAGCTATAGGCATGGAGCGATCAGGCAGAGATCAGGCACAGCACTAGAAAGCCATAGGGTTGTAAAGTACTCGCTTCTTAGCAGTGTCAATTATTTTCCTACTTCCTATTTGAAGTAGGTGATTTGTAGTTCAAAATTGAAATTAAGGTACTTTTCCTGAGTATTCCCACACCTGCTTTATAACTGTTTCATATTCGTCTTTTTATTTGTAGGAATGAATACAATAACAACAAAAAGAGTCTCTGGCATGTCACTACTGTGATATGCATACCTTGAGGACCAGTTGCAATCCATTGGCTCTCCTGATTAACAGCTAGTGATGATCAGACCATTTAATAGACCTTAACACAGATTCTGGGATGTTTTATTGTGTTTGTTTATTTTAGGTGCCAAGAGTACCTGAAAGCACTTGCTTATCTATAACATGGTAATTAAAGAGCTGTAACAAAGTATGGAGATACCTGCCCAATTTTCCAAATGCTTGGGTGTCTCATCAGTCTGCTGGGAAGAATAAGGAAGTAGAGCAGGGACTTGAATGCCTAATTAACCTGATGGAAAGCATGGATTCAGCTCTGCAGAGACCCCTTGGGAGACAAAAGCAAGGAAAGAGGTGCTCAGTGCCCTTACAGGCCTGGGGTTTATCTTCACTTTATTTGTAACCTCGAAATTATGGAAAGACTTCTTGCTGTGTAAATCTGCTAATGTAAGTGTTTTATTTCATAACAAAAATGGAGGCATGGTAGAGATAGACGTCAGGAGTGACATCACACTTAGCAAAGCTTGTTATTTTGAATGTCAATCTCTTGGGGGAGGTTCCCTTGCCAACAATTTTCTTCAGAGGTTAAACGCTATGAAAGCGGGTGAACACACACCCAACTCATAACTCAGTCAACCTTCCACCGTCATCAAACAAAGTAAAAAGCTTACAAAAATGCACTAGTAAGTAGAGCACACAGTTGGGAAACAGCAAGAAGGAGATTTTATTTAAAACTGGGAAAAAACCAAACTGTCACAAAAGAGTTGCTGCACAAAACAGTCACAAAAGAGTTGTTCTATGCAGCGTGCCACACCTAGGACTAAACAGCAATATTATCATCTATACCTATTTATTCAAGGCAGGGATCTGACCTTTCCAGGCTCATTTGTTTCAGCAAACTTTGCTCATGCTACTCATGACTGCTCATATTCATAAGACTCCCAAGATTGGAACATCAAATAATTACTGATAATACAAAGAAAGCAGACAGGAGGAACAATGCTGTTTCTTATTATGTGATTATCTTTTTTTTTTTCTTTAAGACTCTGAGAAATCACTTCAATTACTTTGATCATTTTCCTGTCAAAGGTACATTTTTAAATTGGCCACTGCACTTCCACAGATATGAAGCTTTTCTGTGATCTTTGCAACAAATTTTAATGAATACATAAAACCGGGTACTGTAGTTCTACTGAATAATGTTATTGTAATTATTTTGTTCCAGGTTTGTCAACGTCCACTCAATCATTCTCTCAGCTGTATGGAGGAAATGCCACCCTACAGGTTGAGCAACAGATCCAGACGGCTTCAGGGGTTGGGTGGCTTCAGTCTTGTCACTTGACCCCAAAGTGACACCATGTCCTGACCTATAAAATGATGAAAATAATATCTATTCACCTCTGTAAACACTAGTGCAACATATGGTTGAATAGCAGTATGTAAATTTAAAATCTTAATTAAACTGAGGCAGAGTGCCAAGTAATCACAAAGCACACACTACTAGAAACGAGCTCATTAATAGTTCTGCTGCTGGAACCAGTTTTTTAATGGCTCAGTAATGAGCTGATAGTACAATCTGCAAAACCACGGTTCTTGATAATTTTTTAAAGTATATAATTACATTGTGATAATGGCTCGAACTGGTGTGTGCACGTGTAACAAAAAATGATACCTCCGAACAGTTAACAGCCTAAGACTTAAAATCTATTCTTGCTTATTCCCAATTGGTATTGGTATAACTCTGCAGTCAGCTGTGTTATAAAAAGGCACGAGGATATTCTGGCTTTTCTGTTGGTCCCTGGCACTCTAGTGGCACTTCAGTAGTATGTTTTACCTGTTACTTTCTGAATCATCAACCAAAAAAATGTTGTACAACCAACGTATGTCTCTGACTGTCTTCCCTTGCATGCTTCAGTCACCCAGTACTCCTAGCAGACAGACAGATTCATTTTCTACGAGACAAGATGCATCTGCAGGTAAGCCATCACACTTAATTAAGCATGTCTCTTCATATGCAATGAAGACATTATATACGTTTGAGTGGAGTATGCTGCTCTTTCATTCCAGCCTGGTTTTGTTAGTAAGATAATGTCAGCCAGTGGCTTCACTACAAACAAATGTTGATTATTAATCTCCATCTCTCCCTCCTTCCTGCCAGCACACTATTAACCTAGGTTATCTACTCAAGGAACCCATTTTTAAGCCCCAAGGTAGATATTGCTAATTTGCAAAAGAGCAGTTCTTGTCCAATCTTGCTCCACTACACCACAGGCATGGATCTGCGATAGGGATGTATTTACATCCATGGCATACAAGTTAGGAGATGGCGCCCCGTAAGATCCAGCTCTGGCTTTCACCTTTGGCTGCTGCACTTTATTATCTCTAGAAATGACCCGAATAATACAGCACATGCAGTACCTCTTGTGCTTTCTCCTTGCACTCCTCGTTGCTGTTGAGCAAACATTCCAGCTGGAGTTTGCTGTCCACTCACATGCCTAAAAACTTCACCACATTTAAAAGCCTGATGCTCTCCCCACAACTTTGACTTTTCACAAGAGCTACCTACAACATGAGAAATGAAACTGCAAGGCCTTGGAGCTCAGGAGGCACACGTCGCATTTCAAATTAAGTTCTGCGCTGAAAGAGAAGGACTCCTACGTTGAATCCAACACAGTTAAACTCCAACCCTGGCTGCGGTTCCCCACAGCTACTGCAGCAGTAGAAGTAACCACAATCATCCTAATGGAATACAAAATGTATATATTTTGACCTTACTTCAATTATTTTCTGCATCTGTAATCACAGTGCATTCACAGACAAAATCTGAAAACCTGTAATCAAAATGAAGGAACCACTCCTCCCTGGGGGAAGAGTGAATGTTGTATTTTTTCCATTTTAAAATTGTTACAAAGCTTCTTATATGCTGTTTCTAGTGTAAAAAGGTTCTTTATTTCTCATAAAGGCTAAATAATACTAAAGAAGTCTTAACTGAATATACCAACAGTGGACCATCTTTAAGACTATTTATGAAGGAAATGTTCAGTGCAGGAAAAATGAAATAAGAGCAAAAATAGCCACAATGATGACATCTCTGCAACCAAAACCTTTTCCTCAGCTTAAGTGTCAGTTCAGCAAAGTAACAGGGACGCTGCTCATTTGTTTGCTGTTGTTTGCAGAGAAGTCTGCCTGAAGTTATTTCAGTTATTACACCTGCCAGTGAGACTCCACTGCCAATAGCTGAGGTTTTACGAGGAATTTGGCTCTTTCCGTTTGCTCAGCAAAACGCTTCACCAACCCGAGTCCTTCTGTGCCATCCCAAGTCTTTCAGAGTCTGAAAAAGAAGAGATTTTAATCTCTGCAATGCCTTTAATTTTCAGCTGCGAGGGGGCAAAACATACTTCAGTGCTTCATGCTGTAAAGTTCACGGGTGATTGATCGACTCTGTTACAGAGAAAATATTCCAGCAGCAACTCTTTCTTCTGCCACCAGAAACATGAAGCTGCAGGCCCTGCCTCTGAAGTGGAGCACCGCATGTAAAGAAAGCACTGCGTACGCCTGGGCCCTAGGGCAAGGGATGAACAGCAGCTATCGGAAAACCCCCTTATCTCGAAAACCAAAAAGATAGTAACAGTGGCACAGTGTTGTCTGTTGGTAACAGGGAGGGAAATTCTCTAGTTTGGAAAGTTGCTGACCTGTCCTTCCAGGTGGAAATTAAGTTCCCAGAGTAGGACTTCTCAGTACCTGTGTAGTGTTTGTAAAGAACGCAACTAATTCATGGACCTCGTGTGGCTCCCATGTCCGGAAAGACCCCAAGGTGGGCTCCCAACTAGACACCACCCTTGGTTTTTCACTCCACATTCATGCTTTCATCCATTCAGTGCCAAAGTAAAGATCGTGGCTGGTATTTATTCAGTGGGTCAGGAACACCAAGTCCACATAGAATCATAGAATTGTTGAGGTTGGAAAGGACCTTTAAGATCATCTAGTCCAACTATCAACCTAACTGACAAAAAAAACCCATCACTAAACCATGTCACCAAGCACTATGTCAACCCGCCTTTTGAATGCCTCCAGGGATGGTATATTATCAGCAAATCCCACCGAGGCCCATACAGCATTGCTCTGATGGATCACACTGGTGCTCCTGCAACTGCCCAGTGACATCTGACTAGACCTGCATGCTCTGAGGAGGACAGATCTCTTTCACCCTCATCTCACACCCACGTTACATCCCTCTGCCCTAACGCAGAGGTGAACCGCTGAAGCTGGGATCAAGATAAATGATAACGAGCCTGGAAAAGGCCTCTTCAGACAGATCTCTGTGGAGATGAGATTTGTATTTTCCACGTGGGAGCCCAGTTCACACGTCAGACAGGAACTAATTGTTTTGGAGGAGTCCAGAAAAGATTATCCTCCGTCCAGTCCACGCCTCTTCACAGAGAGGTGGGTGGAGCAGAGGGGTGGCAGCCAAGCACGAAGCCGGGCCGAGGAAGTGGAGGCAGTATTTTGCCTATGCAAGTTTTTAAATCTTGTGAAGCGTTTCAAGGGGTACTCAGTATTCCTGCGCTGCTGAGAGGAGTTCCCTTTCTAAACTCCCATTTAAAGTACCTGGGACTTCCCTCTCTCCCTTGGCCACCCAACACTTCCTTGTCTAGCAAACTTGAAAGTCATGGTGCATCCACAACGGTTCTGAGAGATGCACGTGGAAAGGTGCCAAAGAAGGGGGCGAGGGCCAGAAAACCTGTCTCTCCCCAACTATCCATCTTGGTGTAGTCACCTGGAAAGCCGTGCCCTCAAACCAGCGTGACTACACCTTGATTCCCTACAGCTTGCACACATGTAGCTCCACTCCGGGGAGTAACGGCTGGGATAAAGGGTGCAGTGTACGTGCTGCTTAACGTAAACCCGGATCCTTTGGATTCAGCACAGCAGCTTTGCAACATGCCGGGTGGTGTTCCTCATGGGACAGTGCTGTTCCTCACCGCAGGGACCTCCTGCAGCCTCCCCTTCAGCACAGCCAAGGCCCATATCTTCACCCCAGCCCAGCCAAGTGCCGCAGGCCAAACTCCAGCACCCCGCAGCATCTCGGTCAGCGATGGATGGACAATTGCTTGGTCAGTGGTTTGACCTGGACAGGCTGGAGACTGACCTGGACAGGCTGGAGAGTTGGGCAGAGAGAAACCTAATGAAATTCAATAAGGGCAAGCATAGGGTGCTGCACCTGGGGAGAAATAACCCCCTGCACCAGTACAGGTTGGGGGCTGACCTGCTGAAGAACAGCTCTGAGGAAAAAGACCTGGGAGTCCTGGTGGACAACAGGATGACCATGAGCCAGCAATGTGCCCTTGTGACCAAGAAGACAAATGGCATCCTGAGGTGCATCAAGAAGAGCGTGGCCAGCAGGTCAAGGGAGGTCATCCTGCCCCTCTACTCTGCCCTGGTGAGACCCCATCTGGAATATTGTGTCCAGTTCTGGGCTTCCCAGTTCAAGAAGGACAGGGAACTGCTGGAGAGGGTACAGCAAAGGGCCACAAAGATGATTAAGGGCCTGGAGCATCTCTCCTACGAGGAGAGGCTGAGGGACTTGAGTCTTTTTAGTCTTGAAAAGACTTTGGGGGGATCTAATCAGTGGGAGGGTGTCAGGAGGACAGGGCCAGTCTTTTTTCAGTGGTGCCCAGTGACAGGACAAGAAGAAATGGGCACAAACTTGAGTATAAGAAGTTCCACTTAAGCGTGAGGAGGAACTTCTTTACTGTGGGAGTGGTGGAGCACTGGAACAAGCTGCCAAGAGAGGTGGTGGAGTCTCCTTCTCTGGAGACATTCAAAACCCGCCTGGACATGTTCCTGTGGACCCGCTTTGGCGGGGGGGTAGGACTAGATGGATCTCCAGAGGTCCTTTCCAACCCCATATGATTCTATGATGGTGCCAGCATTCTCCCTTTCCGGCCCTACCGCTACCTGGTACCTACATCCACCTTGGCGCCCCGGCCCCGCGGCCACAAATAGCCCCACTCAGTGGGGGAGCCCCGCTGGCGTGTCCCCTTCGGGGTCCGGGCCCGGTTGGGGAGGAAGGTGCCCGCGGGGCTGTGAGGGTCGCGCCGAGGCCCGCGTAGGCCCTCGGGGGCTGGTCGGCCCCTCTGAGGCGGGCCGGCAGGGACGCGTTAGCGCAAGAGGAGGAGGCCCGGGGGGAGGGGGGCCCCACGGCGGACCCCCAGCACCCCCGGGGCGGGCAGGGGGCGGGAGAGGCGGTGCCCCCCGGCCGCCGAGGGGGCCGCGCCGGG
>NW_015094506.1:732166-760595 GCF_001431845.1 Calidris pugnax
GGGTCGCCGGCGGCCGAGCTGCGGCGGCGAGGCAGGTAACGGCGAGGGGGAGACGTGGCGGGGGGGGCGGCGGGGCTCGGGCCGCCCCGGGAGGGTGGGAGCGTGGGGCCTCGACGGGCAGGAGTGGGCGCCTCCTCGGGTGCGGGACCGGGCTGGGGGGCGGCCGCCGTGGGGCGGGCTCCCCGTGTCCGTGGCGGAGCGCCTCCCCCGGGGGGGCGGCTGGGCACCCCTCGTCGCCTTGGCCTGGCTGTTGGCTGGTCCTCTTCTTCCCCGTGAACTTCTCTCTGCCAGGAGAAGCTTCGTTTTTGTGTTTTTTGGGTGTTTTTTGGGTGTTTTTTTTCCCCCCTTTTTAAACTTCGCCGTGCTCTGGTGTTTTCCTGCGGTAACTTGCTCTTTATTTCATCCATTTCTCCCAAGTCCAGCTTGATGGAGCAGAATCTGAAAGAGTTTTATGGTAAAGCGCTTGGGAGCAGCTTAGCTGTCGGCATTCACCTACCCTGGCCTAAAATAAATGCTCTAGCCGTGCAGCTGGTTCTTTCTGGTCATTGTGCGGAGCTCACAGGCAGCCTCTGCGGATGCAATTAGATGCTTCCTCCTGCCTGTTTAACTGGCAGAATAGTTTAATAGAGAACTCTGGGTCAGGATGTCGCTGCGTGAGGCAGATAAATACCAAGTACACGAAGCCCGCTCCCGTGCGTGCAGAGCAGTGCTTTGGGCAGCATGGCTCTGTATAATTGGAAGGCTGCATAAAAGATAGCTTAATTTAGTACACAAATACTGATTTGTATACGCATCAATTTTAAGACTGCTCAGTAAATACTATCCAGACTGAGAAATTTTAATTTTTTTTTTCCCAAGCTTTCTATTAAGTTGTGGTTAAACATTTAGTAGAGTTGGTATTGCCTCCTCAGTATAGAAATGGATTTGTGTTGCAAAAGCGCAAACCAAAAGGTGGTCCCTGTCTGGCACGTGAACAGATAAATGTCAGGCAGGAGCCAGCAAACAGGTGGTGGATGCGAGGGAAAAAGTTCATTATTTCATTAGCAGGGGTGGTAAGGAAGTTCAGTAGCTGCTTTATTGCCCTGACTGTTGGGCACTGTCAGGTTTTGTCTTTGCAGGTCTCCTGGAAAAGGATTGCTGAGGCAGGTGTGGAGCTCAGGCGGTTGGGAAGGCATTAGAAGAAATGGGGAATGCTGTGCTCTAGAAAGCTGAGTTAGCAGGAGGCAGAGGGTGACAGGACTAGTAAAATCGAGCTTCTGTGGCCTTTCTGAAGCTGTGCCCTGGAATTTATCATTTAATTTCTAGAAACGATTTGGAGGACTAGAAAAGGGGACATTGGATTCTTGCAGCCTTTGATTGGTATCTTGCAAATGCTTGCTCAAGAGAACTTGATTGCCAACATCGGATGTTCCGAAGAGCCTCTTTTGGAGCCTGATCTATACCTCATTTGAGAGTGATGGAGAAATGCTGGATTCTTTCATAGGCAGAATCGATAATGTGATGTCCTGGGCAGAGTTAAGGGTCTGGTGTCTTTGTTTCAGGAGATATGCCTCCTTTTTTGCTTTTAAATGTGATGCATGTTTGGTTGGTTGATTTTTTTAATACAGATATGTTGTGTGCTGAACCCTGCAAGCTGTGAGCCTGTTGTTCATGTTTCTTATGCCAGACTTGATATCTTTTTTGGAGGGGTTGTAGCCCATCCTGCTGCAGGTTTAAAAGTAAGCAGTGGTTCACACCTAGGAACTTCTGATCAGCTTGCTATATACTCTTTCCCTGAAAACTGTGTCTTTTTCTTCCCCTGAAATTGACATGCTTGCTTCCAAGCCAGTCTTGCCTTGTATATAAATCTGAATTTTGAAACTTGGCTTTTAAACAGAAGGCTTGTTGAAATGTCAGCTATGCTCTTGGTTTTTAGCTACATGCTTTCTACGTGCCTGGATTTGTTTTTTTACTTTAGTGCTATTAGTGTTGACTCGTTCCTCCTGCAGAGGCTCAGTCAACTGTCTCCCTTGCATTAACTAACTGAAAAACAGGCTCCCATATCAGCTGTGCTCTGGAGGTTGTGTCTGAGAGAACTAACAGCACTCAGCACTCTTCCTTGTGGCATGTTACAAGCCCTAATCCAAGGCGTAAAGCAGGGAAGCGAATAGTCTGGGGTCGCTTGTGCAGTTTGAAGCAGTACCCCGCAGACAGCCATGGGTGGGATTACCTTCTTGGCTTCATGTTTATTTCCTTGTTTAATTTGGAGAGTAGAGCACTGTTACTCTTTACAAAATGTATTTCTTAAAGTATCACCCCTAAAAATATTTTTTTTTTCATGTACGTGAAAGACATGGGGTTCATTTTGAAATCTGCAGCCGCTGAAAGAGGGGAAGGAGGGCCGTGCACGTGGCAAGGGTTGTTTTGTTCTCCATTGGCTCTGTAGCCAGGCTTTCTGACTGCATAGCTGGTGAGCAGAAGGAAGATAATTTTTTTTCATGATGGACTAAGATGGGGCGATTGGTTTGTTTGCAGTTCTGTCAGGTGAATCGTTCCAGCGCTGTCTGCTGCTGCCGCAGCCTTCTGGAGCGGCATTATGCTGCCAACTGAAGTTGGCCCCATCCTTGGGTCATTTCGTTGCTGCCCGCAAATATCTGAGTAGTGGCATTGAAACAAGCCAGTTTTTACCGGCTGCTGCTTGGGCTAGGTTTGCTGTGCTGAAACAGTAGGGCTTTTTGTCTGTAAAGCATCATCTGCATCTTCAGGAGCATCATCTGAAGTTCAGGAAGCTGTCAGAAAGGCATCAGGAGCATCATCTGAAGTTCAGGAAGCTGCGTGCATGTCGGTAATGGTTAGAGCCCACTTCTTGATGGAAGGCTAAAACTTTACAAATTGCTGTCTGAGAACTGCAGGCCCGTTAAGGAGAGGTTGTGTCTGAACATTAATTACCATGCTTCATAGCAATCCTCGTGGCAGCACATGGAGCAAGTAAAATTATCTCCATTGCCCAAGAACACAGAAGGAATCGGTGTGGTGGTGAGATAAATCTCATAAAATTGTGGCATCTCAAGGCCGTGCCGAGTGTGCTTCTCCCCTGCCATGGGGCTTTGTATTTATGATTGCCACCATACTCGCGTGGCAGGTGTGGGACAGGAGTGCAATTCCGTAAGATGTCACTAACCTTCTACTTTTCTTGTAGGTGTATGCAGAATACTTCTGTGGAAACAACCAACGATCTTCACGAAGGAGTATATTTGGTGAGAAAGTTTTAGTTTAATCAGCTTTGATGTGAATGCATTTGTGGCTGTACTGTTACCTCCATAGCTTCCTAGCACTTTCATTCAGGGTCCTTTAACAGTGTTAATTTTATAAATAGCTCTCCAATTAAAAATACTTTTCTAAGCCACTTCTTCCTTTACAACAACATAAAACATTGAAGCTTCCTATGTATTTTATATTCTGACAAAATGACAGTGTGTTTTCTTTAAAACCAATTGAAAGAGTGACTTCCATTTTTATTGTTTTTTATACTTTTTTAATCTTAAGGTTGATACATAATTTAATGTGTTGTTAAAAAGATGAGAAGTTATCCCTTATCTCTTGAGTGACTAGCACCCTCATAAGCGCACAGGAAAAAAAACCCAGCAAGCAGTTTGCACGTGTCCCTGTTTGAAATCTCTTTCAAGATCTGTTTTTTCTTACACTTCTTAACGTAAGGAAATGTAAAGCCTATGTATTCATTTGCGCAGATGAAGGAGGAGACTGGAGAGTGCCACTGATACACCAGATGTCTGTTTCATGTATGTCCATGTGAGTTCTGCCAGGACTCATAGAGATCCCGTCCCATTCCATGTAATCATTTAATGCAGGCATTAAGTGAAGCTGGAGACATTTCCCTAGTGACACAAGGCACTGTAAATTTGGCATCACAGGATGAAAATGCCAAGAAAAGCTCTACTTGCTTGCCTTTTCCCTTTTTTTTTTTTTTTTTTTTTTTTTTTGGCCAGCTGGCATACTCTGAAGATTCTGAAAGACATATCAGAAAAGTTCAAAGGTTCAGGCTTCTAATAAATCTTTGCCTTGTTGCATGCGCTTGCAATTCTGGTAATAATTATGACTAATGATTCAGTGCACAGGGGACTTTGAATCTGCAGCTTCCAACTTGAGTTTCCAAAGTTCCTTACTCAATTCCATGCCTGAATGACTTAATTCTCTATACAAAAGTCTGACTTACCCTTGCACCTCCAGGTCGGTGCCTTAAGTGTTAGCTGAGTTTTAATCTCTGTTGGGTCTCATGAATTTTGCTTTCTTCTTTGTGGGGACACACCTTCAGCAGGGAGGGTGAAGAGGAACCTCCCTTAGGATACACTGCAGTCTGGTGACCAGGACACTTCTGCAACGTGGGACATACGAGCTTGAATCTTATTGGACAAAGGAGGCATTGAACTGTAGGTGAGTGCTTTCACCTTGATGATGTTACACAAAAGATACTGAGTGGTTTCTGCTTCTCTCACTTCAATTTTTGAAGAAAAAAAATTCTATTCCTGCCCTCGTCCAAGATTGGATGAAGTCATCTGCCACCAAGCAGCTATTCCAGGCCTTTGACCTCCAGTCAATAGAAATACTCACCTGAAATCTCTGGAGGAGAGCCAGGTTTAAGAAAGACATGCTGCTGTGTGTAGTATTTCCTGCTCACAAGATATGCTACACCCTGTTTAGCACACAGGATTTTGGATCATTTTTCAAAGACTCTTAAGTCTCCTGACGTGTTAAATTTGATACAAGGATGCATGACGCAGGCTGTAACCTAGATATCTAAAAATTTTCTGCTTAAAGTCCTTTGTTGGATCTCGGTCTCGATTCTGTGATTCGCTGGAGAGCATCTACAGAAAAGCAAAAGGACTTGAATTGTGCTTTGTGAGCTCTTATGTGCCAAGTTCTGTTTCAGGTCAAGCCATGAGCCTTTTCTGAAAGTGACGTGATTCTGTTTTCATTTGTGCTGATGTAGTAGGAGAACAGTGAGTACAACCTAGCACAAGCTGGGTAGGCGCATCTCCTGTGGCATCCCTGGAGTGCTTCCAGGCACTTGTAGAACCACCCATCATAGAGTAGTTCTCAACTTTTTGATCTGCAGACCACTGAAAGCTCACTTCTGTGTACAACAAATTCAGTTCAACTTCTTTTCCCTTAGGTGCTCTTCTCAGGCCCATATAGGTACCCCATTAATTTCTGGGGTCTGCTGGCAGCAGGTTACAGGTGCATGAGCTGTAGAAGGTAGACCACTGTGGTCCATGTGGTTGAGTGTGAGAGTGAAGTATTTCTGCGGTTTAGAAGGAGTTGCAGTTGGGTTAAATCATTGCATTTGAGTGATGCATTGTGTAACGTACCTTTTTAAAAGTAGCTTGGGGTCAGAGTTGTGTAACCTTGAGGTTCTAGGGAAGGTAGCAGAGGAGGGAATGCCTAATCTTATAACTTTCCTTTTTATGTAGTGCTGTGATTTTATATGTTTGCTTGGTTTGGGGGTGGTTTTTTTTTTTAATACTTTATCACTAAACTAGAAATGCTGCTGTGGAACTCCCATGCCCCAATACATCAGTTTGGCCATTTAGCTTTGCAGGAAATGCAAGCAAATCTGACAGCAGCCTAAACTAGATTACAGAGGGTTATGAAAGCACCTTTTACCTGAGCTGTTTGCCAGTTTTCCTCTGACTCTTTCCATTGGATAGGTCTCATCTTAATTATTTATTTGATGCTTAACATGGCGGATCCTTGGTACTTCATCGGGGCTGTATCTGCTGTATGTGCTGCTGTGTCCAATACCTTCTTAATAGCAGAAAATACTAAAACTTGTGCGGAGCCTTGTGACACTTTCTAGCATTCTGCTATCTTCCGAATTGATAACTTACCCTATCTCCCCTCTAAACTTGTTGATAATCCCTGACAGTGTTTTGTCTTTCCTCATAAGGTTAAATAACTTTCCTGAGCCTCTTATGAGGAATTGTTGACAGAAACTTTTTGAAAGCTCAAACAAGCAATTTCACTGGGGTTTCTTTTGGGAGATACATGCTGGCTACATACAAATACATTATCAGAGGTAGTTATTTATAAAAATCAATTTATCTATGACTTAACTCATTTGTGTCTCCCTTGAGCCTGCTTTAAAATTGTTTTGGTCCCTTTTTTTATTCCTTGGTTTGAAGTAAAACTTGCTAGGTTGTGACTTTTATTTTACTTGTTTTAGGACCTTTTGTAATGTAGCAAATAAAATCTTTCCAAATTCCTGAAAGACTAATCATCTTAATGAACAAAATGGCCACATGTTAAGTAGAAACATAGTTGCTTCATCTTTATACAGATGTCTTGATCAAATAATGTTAGGCCTGTCAGTTTCTTACAGCATCTGCCTTTTCTTTCTTCTAGTGCTTGATATTTTTGTTTCAAGTTGGGGGAAAAAAACAACAACCTACCTGCAACTTCACATAGTGAGGACAAAATCCTTGTGTTTCTTCCAGCTTGCAGTAGATGAATGCAAAGCAGTCATGTAGTACCTGAATCCAGTCCTTTCTCAGAACCTGATTGCCCTTGGTTGCTCCCTGGGAGCGGTTGCGCTATTTTTTCTTTATTTTTATTTTTTTTTCCTTGATTTATTGACCCGTGATTAAATAAAATGACAAGAAATGCTATAATTGATATTTTTCAGATTGCCTCTTAGCCCTCATGTATTTAGTCATCCATCTTGATGCATTGCTGCTCACTTTCCTATTTCTTAGCTTCCACATTTGTATTTCTGGCTTTTGAGAGGTACTTGTTCAGCGTTGCCATCAAATCGGCCAACCTGGTAGGAGGGTTTTTTTTGCTTGCTTTCCTGTTCAGCTGCTTCTGTCAAGGTACCTATGCTTTCTGAGTCGTGAACTGATACCCTTAGTGCTGATTGTGAAGACTCTTGAATATTCAATTTAGACTTGCTTCGCATCCAAAGATCTATCATGTAGTGTGTGGGTGCCGGTTTTTACTGTGATGTTGTGACTTTATGATTATACTGCGAGGGTTTTAGCTGTTGTTTTCCAGGTGAGTCTTCCCACCCTCAAGTTCTGCTTCTGCCTCCTCATCCTTTCTTCAGATCCCAGCCACTGTTTTCTCACCCAGAGGACGTATGGAGAGATCTTGGCATGGCAAGGCAGGCTGGAATTATTTTTGTGGTGGTCGGTGACTCCTGGAAGAAACTGAATTATTTAAAGGCTTGTGGGGAGAAGGGAACTAATAGGTCACTGGCAGGAGGACAGAAGGATGCTGAGTGGTAAAATGCAACTTGTTTTTCTTTCCCATCTTCCCGACTGCAATGCCTGCTGAGGAGGGAAAGCAGGATTGGCAGGAGAGCTCAGGGAAGGAGGCAGAACTTAACACTGAGGCACGGTGTTGGTGGTGGAAGAAAGCAGGAGGGAAACCTGGACTAGATAATGCTTTCTTTCCCTCTGAAGGGAAAAGGCAGTAAGCAGAGCTGCTGATTTGAGCTTTCTTCTGTGCTTCCCCTCACTGTCAGGGACTGCTATTCGAGAACTGCTCTGGGAAACAGCTTTTTGGTGTAAAGAAATCTTTCTGAAATACTTTAATTGACAAGTTTGCGTAGAGTTAAAACAGTCTGGTTCTGCTGCTATCACCACAGTGTGTACGCAGTACTATTACAAGAGAAAAGGAGTGTTTTCTCTACATTTCTTCCATCTTGTTTTCATGGCACTTATTCAAATTCTGCCACAAGGACTTGTTTGTTTAAAGTACTGCATTCCAGATACTGATAGATCTTATAGGCATGCTGCTGTTGTTTTTCTAGTGCCCAACACCTTTATGATCACTAGGCTTTGCTTTTTTAGTACATAAAAGCCACTGTCATACAATAGTTTTTCTTTTCATACTGTTTTTCTTTCTAATTGCTTTTTAGGTTTGCGATGCACTTGGTGTGGGGTGGCAGCTCTCACCAAGCCTGCTGACCTGGTGGAGGGCTCCGTTTTCAAGTATTAAGTCTGCTTGAAGAATACAAAAGCAGAGTCTGATAATGAAATAGCAGTAGTTTTGGGCAGGATCTGTAACGAATCTAGAATGTATCTGGTGACGAATAAGAACTTCCTTTACTATGTAACTTGAACTGCATGAATTTTGGATTCATGAATAACATTTATGCATTGCCAGAAAAGATGTACAGCATATGTGAATTTCTTTTTTTTAGGTAATAATGAATCAAACGGACAAAAATCAACAGGAGGTCCCATCATATCTTCATGATGAACCACCAGAAGGTATGTATTAGTTTCCATAATGTCAAGTAAATTCCCAGAATTTCATCATAAGTTCAGATGTCTCTTTAAAAAGTGGGTCTGGAAGCTGAACAGTTTAACTTTCATTTAAGTAGCAGTAAGCAAGGCATCCCTGGGATGGGATGCACCTGGGTTGTTGTTCACTTCTGCATTATCATGATTACAATAAGGCCACTGCATATAGCTCAGTAAACAACTGTACTGATAAATTATGGAGAAGATGGACAGATACTGAAGGACGTAATTTGCAGATTAGTTTCCAGAGATGTGAGTTGGTTCAATAGGTATTTATTTCTGCTGTTCATTATGTGAGATGGAAAGAGCCCAGCTTTGCTTTTGGAGACCTTGCTTGAGGAGTTCATAGTGCTTGTGACTTTTAAACAAGATGTGTTTAAAAATACATGAAACTTCATTATTGCTTTTGGAGACCCTTTTCCATTATGCAGTTAACTGTGGTTTTAATTGTTGACTTAATCTCAGGGTTTCCTAAAAGCAAACAAACACTTGACTTAATTAATTCAGTGGCATCTTGGTCTCCTGAACCACATGAATCTGAAATTTGGTTATTAGATCTGCAGAGGAAATGCAGTTGCAAATGAGCAGAGTTCCCTTCCGGGCTGTGGATGGCAGGACTGTGAAGAGTCCTGTTTGCATAACGTGACTGGAGGGACACTAGATCAAAAGCTGTTCCTGGCACACAGGCTGTCTGTGTTCTATCTTCTCTTGCTTTAAGACTAAATCTGTTGGATGTAGAGGTTGGTGAGTCCCGGTTCCTCTCAGTTCATTGCTCTTCAATTTATAATGGCCCTTTAAAGCTCTGTTTGTTTGTTGGTTTGGGTTTTTTTTTTCCTTAGCTTTTATATGTTGTATAACTGAACAATTTACTTCACTTGAACAACAGCATTATCTACTAACTGTAGGAGAAGGGTTGAAGTGGAATAGCTCACTCTATTCTTAACTACTAGGCAGGAAACACAAGTACTGGAAGATGGGAGGAAAGGGACAAACAGATTTTCATGGCACAGTGATTCTTAAGATCTGCTATACTGGAACTTGTTACAGTATCACGGTGTGAGGACAAAAATCTTTCTTTTTAAGCTCTTATGGAGTTGTCAAGACTAGAAGCATTTCTGAAAGAAAATGCCAGGTTGGAAACTATGCCCTGATATGCGTTATCTTCAAGTCTAATTGTTAAGGTGCTGCTTTTATGGGTTTTTTTTCCCCTTAAAGATTGAATTGTGTTTTATACATGTTAAACCTCACATATAGGAAGTGAACAGTGGTCTGACTGGTAGACTACAACCGATTCTTTTTTGAGGAAGGCAGTGAAACAAATAAGCATTTTTTGATCTTCCTAGAATATTCAGTAGGTTGTCCAGATCTAGAGCATAACAGCAGAGTCTGATCATCACTAGGTACTGCAAGGTTTTATTTATAATTTGTGAGCAGTTAAGACTGACTTTATTCTGTGTAGTATCTTCATTTCAGTATTACAACAACCAGTTTGAATATGAAGTCTAAATAGGTGGAGAAAGCTGGTGTAGTTTGAGTTGACTAGTATGAAATGCAGCTTATCTTAATGGAAGCTCCATCCTTGAAGAGGCTTTTTCCTTTTGATTCTGTTTCACGTGCACTCTTCGAGTTTTATGACTTTAGTTAAAATGTTGGAAATACCCTTGAAGAACATCCCTGTTTTAAATGTCATACAGGGCCTTCATATGTGATACGCTTACGCTATTGTAGAAAGAAGGCTAAATGAGGATGGAAGGCTACCAGTTGGATGTTGGCAAGAGATTATCTCTGAACAGGCTGCCAAAAAAAATCCTTAGAGGAAAGGCTCAATTCCAAAACCAATTTGCAGTTTTTCGTAAACATAAAAATAGTTCCAGTTTGTTCAAATCACATCACCGAGGTTGGTGCCTGAAGGCTTTAAAGAAATATGTATGTAGAAGAAGCTTTTGCGCTCGTGCTTTCTATGAGTAGTGCTATTCTGATGTTTTATTTTCAGCTTTGCAAGTGGCGCCAACCTTTGCAACCCACGTTCATTCAAACTCTTGTTCGCTGTTGGACTCCTTTCAGCAGGAAGCTGGCTGCAACACACCATGCTAGAGCCAACCCCTGAACAGGGAGCTTGTGTCGTTTTCTCCCTAGGTTTAGGAATGATCTGTTTTACCTTCTTCCTCATACTGGTTAGAAACAAGGAGACTGGGAGTGCATATGCTAGAATAGAAATCAACTGGCAATAAAAACTTCACAGCCGCAGGCATTTGCTAGATCTAATGGACAATACAAACAGGAATGAGATGGGAATGTGGCAACCACCATCAGAAGTTACTAATACACCAAGTCACAGTCAGTATTTGCACTCGTGAAAGGAGTAGATGTCAGAGCGTTGGCTGCCTGAAGTAATGTGAGGAAAAGCATGTTAAGGTTACGTTTGTTTCTCTCTTGTTACTTTTAAAGTTAGATATGATGGCTCCTTTCTTGCTAACATCAGGTCTGATTTACTGAAATCAGCTCTTAAAATTCCATGTGATAAGACTTTGCTCCCATTCACCCTGATGATGGAGATACAGTTGGGTGGAAGCGAAGCACTTCTTGACCAAATTTTTTACGAGGTGTGCAAGTGTGGTCACAAAAATCCTCTTCTGAATTAATACATAGACAGTGGATTTTATACCAGGCTCTATATGCTCCTCTCTGACAGTGATTCTTTAAAGGCTTTCCATATATAAACAGAAATTCTGATCTCCATGTGCTTGTGTTGGCAATGCATTTTTGCTGGAGATGTCCAGGCTGAAAGCCGCTGGCCTAGAATGAACCAGCAGGGGTATTATTTGTCTTTAAGTAAAAGGCTGTCATTTGTGTTTATGTGGAAGTGTTCAAGACCTGGCTGGATGGGGCTTTGAGCAACCTGGTCTAGTGGGAGGTGTCCCTGCCCATGGTAGGGGGTTGGAACTCGATGATCTTTAAGGTCCCTTCCAGTTCTAACCATTCCATGATTCTATGTTTCTAGTTTCCATGACTCTTTGTTACCTATATCAGTTTCTTCAGTAAGAGAGACTAGCATAAGCTAGAAGCGTTTTTAGTATTTTTTTGCTCCCTTGCACTGTTCATATTTATGCTTTTTTTTGTTGTTGTTCACATTAGTTTTCATGTTGTAGCAAATGAGTGCTGGGAGGTGACTCTTGGAAACTGTCCTCTGAATGGGAGTTTTCAGCAGTCAGGGCACTGGAGGCAGAGACCTGTTCTGCTGGTTCTCTGAAGGCATGTTGCAGTGCACAGTGAGTGCCTTCTATAGGGGCTGGATATAGGTCTCTGGCAGATCTAGAGCTGATTTTTCTTTTCCCCTGACTCTCTATACTCATCCTCTTCCAAGCGTGTTCTTTCTGCTGCTGACTCTCTCACCTCTTTATTTCATGATTATTTCTTCCCTAGCTCTGCTCACTGTGGTTCCCCTTGCTCTTTTCTTGATTGCCCCTGTTGTTTTTCCCTGAGAAAGGAAAACGTGTCTGTTAAATCCCATATATTATCTACGGGTAGCTAGAAAATACAAAACAACTCTGGAGATCTTGCCCTGTTTGTAGCTGTTTCTTTCCATGGTTTTCTCTGAAGTCTTCTTAAAGTGTTGGGGGTTGGTGAAAAATTGACAAGGCAGGAGGTGAAAAACACTTACATGCACAACATTGGTGAGACCAGAGGTTTCTCAAGGCTCACGTTGAAAATACCTTAGAGACAAACATGTGTCAGGGCTAATAGTTTATAGGTGCAGTAGGTGATATTTTCTTGTTTGCTTAAATTAACATACCGTTTCATCTTCCTTTTTCTTCTTTGAAGATTAGATGGTGCTTATACTGTAGTGGGAGTTACAGATTTAATTCCATTTAGAAGCAAGACACATTTATCTTTAGGATTTTGAAGCCTCCATTTAGAAATATGAAGTAATTACTAAACTATCGGAGGGCTAAGTTGTTAATTCTGGGACTCTTTCTATTACTCTGATACTTTCTATTATTTTGAGGCTATGTAATTGTACCATAAATACGGAATAGGAATTGACTTACACAGCATATAGCAAGAAACTATGCCAAATGCAGGTTAAATGTAACATCAGAAAGAAAAAACATATTTACGTGATCAATAACATGCAGAAACCCTATGGTTTGAAATTTGGTTTTGTGTATCATATTGGGACTTCTGTTGTGAGCCTGTAACTCCTTGCTGTTGTTAATCAATACCTTTGTGGACCACTTCTGTTATTTAATGAGCTTATTTGGCAGTTGGGCACTTCCCTCCCCCACCTCCCTTTCCCTATGCAAATTATAGAAAAGAAAAAAAAAAAAAGAAAATTTTTTGGAACAAAATTAGATTTGTCTGCGTGAAGAAGAAAGTAAGTTATACTGTGAAGAGCTGGTATCAGTTTTGTCCTTCTTGTTCTCTTTTTGGACTCCTCTGATTGCTCTCTTGCTTGTAACCTTCTCTCCCTCATTCCTGGCCCCAGTACACAACCCTTGTTAACACTTCTTCAAAACCATAATTACTAAGGAAAGAAGCAACTTTGTCTTAAGGTGAGCTCTTTCAAAGAGTACCTTTTTTTTTTTTTTTTAATAAACCTTTGGCTCTGCTTCTCCAGGAGACTTTTTCCAGTCTGTCCTTGGAGATTTGAACAGCAGAGTGGTGCTACTGCTTTTCAGGGCCCCTCTCTCTGTGGGGAATATTAATATGGGGAGGAAGAGGAGGCTGTGTCATTATTAATAAGCCCAGAAATGAGACTAATTTAGCCACGAGACCTTCCAGAGTCTGGGAGGGTAGTGGTGCATACAGAGGACAGAAGTTTATCACGTAAGACCGTCTGAGAGATACATGCCTGGTATTTGTAGGATCAGAATTTATTTGTGTTTCAGAAAACAGCATTGTCTCCCTACGTGTCACTGCAGCAGAGTGTTTTGTCTTATTTGGCACTGTGGTTCTTTTGATTACAGCACTGTGATTGATCTGCTTGTTGTTTCCTCCCCTAGGTTCGGTAAAAGACCACCCGCAGCAGCAGCCTGGCATGCTTTCCCGTGTGACTGGTGGCCTCTTCAGCGTCACGAAGGGAGCTGTTGGTGCCACAATCGGGGGTGTTGCTTGGATTGGAGGGAAGAGTTTGGAAATTACCAAAACAGCGGTCACATCTGTGCCTTCAGTGGGAGTGGGGCTAGTCAAAGGAGGCGTTTCTGCTGTGGCTGGAGGTGTTACAGCTGTAGGATCTGCCGTTGCAAGTAAAGTGCCTTTAACAGGAAAGAAAAAGGATAAGTCTGACTAAAACCAAAACTGAGACATACTTGATTCTCCAGAATATTGCATCAGTGGCATTAAAATCTGCTGAGATTTGGACCATGAGAAGCCATGTGTCTTGGACACTTCATCTTCTAAAGAGCTGTGCGAGTAACTTGATTTCATCTGTAAAGGACAGAAGAAGCTTGGCTAGCACAGAGTATGAAGATTTATTAGAGCCTAGATTGAAGCTTTGTATCTGGTGAAATGTTACACTTTAACTATAGAAGTGAGTAAGTGTATCTGAAGGGATAATACATATTTGAATATTCGTTTACTGTAAGTCTTTTTTTGCAGTTTTGGACTAAAAATGTGAACGTAGAAACTGGGTAATCTCTGCCGCTCTATCAATGAGGAGATGCCGTTTGTTGTTCTCAGTGGTTTCCCCATCCTCCTGCTAAGGATCCTTCAGCTGTGTCACGGCAGGGTTGGACGGACCCCAGGAGGTCTGGGTATGAAACTGTATTTGTAGGCAGGCTGTAAACTTATCCATGACCACCTTCTGCTGGAGCAAATAGAACTGGAGGTGTGGAGAAATTGGAAATGAGAGTGGGAGATAGAAGTGAGACAGTTTGACAGCGTGGTAGAAGGGATCATAAAGAGTATACTAACTTAATGCCTTATTAGAAAAAAAATATATCCTTTTGTATAAGTGAAGCTGTGTAAAGAAAGCCTGTCATTTCAGTACAGTTCACAGGATGAGCTTTAGACTCTCTTTACAAATCCTGGTATCTGAAACTGTGTCAGTTTTTCCTGAAAACAAGATTGCTCCATCTCAGGTGTATTTAATGACACACATCTATCTCCTGCAAGTGAAAACTTGCTTCTAATAAACTTCTTGTAGACACTAGAAAAAACGAGGATTTAATGGAAACTGGGCTGATGTTTGTGGTCATCTAGCACAACTGTCTGACTTGAAAGAAATTCCTTTGTGTAGTTGGAAACCACTGAAGAACCAGCAAAGCTGTTCTCTCAGCTCCATGGTGCGCCAGGTTAGCTTCCTGCTCTGTTTAAGCAAATGCAAGGAATTTTTCACTACGTCTTTCTCTCATACTTTGCATTTTGATTTTTTGAATAAAATGCAATACTTTTATTTAAAATAAGCCAAAAAAGGTAGAACGAGGCCTTAAAAAAAATTAAAAAAAATAAAAAACCAAAACCATCATCCAAGTAAATAATATACTGACAGATTCCAAGTGTTGACACACCTCAAATGGGAACATCTGTAAGTCCTCTGCAGCGTGTCAGGCAAAATGCACTTGTAATACACAGCTTGAGGTTGCCTTAAAGTAGAAGCTGTTGGTGATCTGTTTTGTGTGTGTGTGTGTATGTACTGATTTTGCAAATAAGTAACCTCTTTGGAAGCCCATAGAAGACGACTGTGAATGTTGTGTATGCAGTATTTTCTAAAAACTTGTGTTCCTACAGAGAACTTACAAGAAGGGTGTAGCGGGAGGCTTTTTAGAAATTTAAAAAAAAATAATATCCAAACATATCAGTTGTCTAAAGCTTAGTCTGATATTCATGGGTGTTGAAAGTATACGATGTGTAAATTATGGTACAGTAGTCACCGAGTCTCTGAGCCATGGGTATCTCAGCTGCAGCCTGGAACAACTTTTATTTGATATCATTAATTGTTGTATATGTTGGTAGCATGTTAGTCATAAGCGTGGGAGATTTGGGGTGGCAGGGAGAGCAAAAGCCCAGCAAACGAAGTTATCTGCTCTTTTTGTTAGTTCTACCAGCTGCTTCACTCCATGCTGCTCTGAGGGCGTAATGAGGTAAGTTTATGCAACAAATGGAAGACTTTAACTGTTTTTTTTTCATTAATCAAAAGCTAATTGCATAGAATACAGACTAGTGTAGTTCAAGGATGCTGTTTAGCTCTAGAAATGAGCTGGCTTGGGTATTGGAGGCAATCTGACTGCAGCAAGTAATTCAGTATCTCCTGCTCCCTTGGCAGGATGTAGATGTATCCCCAAAGGGCTACCGCTGAACTGTTAAGAGTTACCTGTTTGCAGCACAGTGGTATTTGTGACACTCAACCCAACCCTTCGTAATTGTTTTCTGAAAAAATAATGTTAAACCAGTCACACTCCTTTTTTTTTTTTTTTAATGCCATTCTCTAATTTTTATACTATGAAACTTGCTGCAAAACAAGTGTGGTCTGAAATAAGCAATGTTACATCTGTAAAGAGCTGCCAACACTTCATTATGTCTTGTTCTTAAGATACCCTGTAGTTATTACTTCTGAATCTTGTAACTGAAACACTTTACGTGGCGTATGGTTTTAGTTTTTGAAACGAGCTTTGTCCTATATCCTGCATATTTTCCATTCACTTGTGAAACTTGCTTAGTCTTTAAAAACTTGTTCTGATTCTGTCCTGACACTTGTGAAACATTAAATTGTTGCTGTTTCAGACATTTGAAGGCTTCCTAGTTAATTTGTGGAGAAGGGCATACATAGATGTGCAGCTTCCCAACTGTATCATGCCCCAGAGTGCCTTTTATCTGCATCTAAACAGCGCCAACCAGCTCTTAACAAAAACTGTAACTTCACTGTGGTGTTGGTTGTGCATAGACACAAAATCCCTTGCACCAATTTTATTATTTTTATCTTGGGTATGCTCTATTTTAAGATTATAGTGAACTGAATGGAATATGGGACTGAAGTTTTTAGGCAGAGTGGGATTGTTATTGTGTTTTGGGTTGGTTTTATTTTATTTGCCTTTTCTGAGCTCTCGTTTCAAAAGGGGAAGATGTTTATGAAACTATTTGTATGCCTGACCGCTCCCTACGTAACAAAATGCTGGTCTGCAGGCTTTTATGTGCTGGACTTAACGGTATAAACTGGTTTGCATTCATGTGAGTAACAGCAAGTGAGGAGGAAGCAGATTTCAGCAATACAACGTTTTGGTAATTGGGAGCTTCCCTGAGGTTTTATTATAAATGAATCCTGTGAAGAAGAGAGAAGCCAGTCCCAGGCATAGAGTTGTGAATGAAGGATCGAATGAATTTTGCTCCGCTAGTAAGAAAAAAGGAGTCTTTCTGCTTATGCTTTCGCTTTGAAAGGGGAAGAGGAGAAATTGAACCATTCAGAAGGGAAAATGAGTTTGTGGTAACTCAGGCTGTGACTCAGTTAAGGAAATATGTCTCTTGCTCCTTTTGTCCGCTGCTGCTGGGGATAAGCTGTTTCAGGAACTTTAAAAACGTGGAAATGGTGAAACTAAATTTTCAGGGGAGACATGGTTTTACGTCTCGGTTTCCTTTTCATCCTAAACCACTGCTGGGTTCTGTGGTGTATTATGAATAGCTTCAGCGAGCTGAAATGCCCCCTTGTGTCTGAGGGGAAGGATGCTTTTGAATTCCAATAACATTGTGGTCCCCTTAATAGCGGAGCGCTGAAGGACGGCCAGAAAGCGACAAAGGCAAGTCCCTATGAATTTTTAATATGGCTGTCTTCCCAGTTCCCTCTTGGGAAACGATAATGCGTTTTGACGAGTCAGCAGAGAAATGGCTTAGTAAGGCTGACTCCTGTCGTGCCGGTGATACGTGCCACCTCCAGCATCCTGGCCACTGTCACAGGCTCTTACACCGGCGGTGTTTCTCCCCCCACAGGCGGCTGTCACGTCCGCACTCGCCTGCGTGGCGGTGAGTTTTAAAACCTGCAGCTGCTGAGATCTTGGCGCTGCTCTGACCAGATGTTTCCAGCCCCTTTCCAAGCTTGCAGTGCGTAACCTAGCAGGCTATATAAAATCATCCTCTTGCAGCCCGCCCTCTCAACGAGTAATTCAATACCAGCTTTCCTCAGCAATTTAAAACTTCTCGTTAAGAAAGGGAACCCTGGACATGCTGCCAAAATGTCTGTTAAAAATGACCTTGAAGAATGGCCCGGGGTGAGGGGGTGTGTGACTGGTTTTCTCCCGCTGTCAAGCGGGAACGTGTATGGAATAGTTGCTTAGGGAAGTCTTCCTGAGAAATAAAATCACTGATGATCCCAATTCTAGATCGTCAATAATGCTACTAATTTATATTATCATTCACAGCCCATAAATGAAAATAAATAAAATCCCCTGAGGACTTAAACACTGTCAGATAGTTACTATTTTGAAAGCCAGCACTTGTCAACAATTAACCATATGATGATATCTGAGAAGCAGTGTCACCCGTATATTTAGAAACTGTGGCAGCTGTTTACAAATTTGGTAGTCATTTTTTTAATCACCAGTGGTTTATGGACTAGGGTTTTGTTACATCTAATATAAAAGCATGACTTTTTCCTTTCTCCTGCAATCATTTGAGACTCATTCGAGTCTCTCCGTAACCTTTTCTCTCCCCAAGCTTTGCTAGAAAAGAAGGAATTAAGAACTAGACAATAGCAATAAATGTATTTCCTCCTGCTGCAAACCTTTTGCAAAAGGAGTACATTTTGAAGTTTCAGAAATATGAAGGAGGTTGTCTTGTAGTTTCTGTGCATTATGGTTTGTACACAAACATACTAGGGCCTTACTGCAGGAGTCACTAAATAAAAATACTATGTCCTGCCCCTGTTCTCGGACTGCGCTCTAGCTCAGCTCTCCTGTCCGTGAAATAAAGTCCACAACAGTTCAGGATCTGAGAGTGAGAGCTACTTATTTCAACTTATTTCAATAAGGAAGGGAACCCAGAAGAGTCTCCAAAAGTCAGTGAACCAGTGGTTTGATGAACATTGCTGGAAACAATAACCCTTTTCTCTTTTTCTGATAAAGACTGAGCTAATTGTTACCACGAGATAGACTGTGCAGTGACAGAGCTGAAAATCCAAAGCAGTTAATGCCCTGTTAGATAGGGAAATGTAACAGAACCAAAAAAAAAAACCAACCAACCATATGAGGTCCTCCTTGGTGGGAAAAAGGCAACCTTTATCATAACCAGGTTCTATGATATTATTTGACAATGCTAGAAAGCTACAATTGTTTTATGAAGTTGTGCCTAACACCCAGTCCAGAAACAAAGTACAGCGTAAGACTACAGTCTGGTTAAGATTGCTTTTGGTTTGGCTCTTCTCAAAGAACCAACATCTCTTTTCTCTTTGATAGTTTTCTTTTGCGTTATTTAAAGGACAGCATTCAAATTAATCTTCAACGTTTATAGGAGCAACAGGATTAAAAATGGGTCTCTCCTTCTTTGACTGTATCTTACCATAACTGACTTCAAAATCTTTCTTAGTACCATTCAAGCTTTCTAGAGATCCACTCTTTATATCGTATCCCAAAGCAGAGAGTTTTTTAATTCGGTACTGAACAATTTGTGTTGTCAATTCCAGCACCATCGGTGTCTCTCTAATCTGTGCTACAGAAATTCCTGCCTTCAGCAGGCCTTCAAGTCTTTCTTCCAAAATTGGAACAGAATAGTAGAGAAGGGCTGGGCATTTCAGCACTAGCTGTTTTAATTCTTGATCGCTGCACTTGAAGACATTTTGGGAAAAAAGCATACTCTTCTGCATAGTAGTAGGGGTAAGTTGAAAAATGAAGCCTTTAAGTTTGGACAGCAGCTGTAGCACTTCATTGTCAGTGAAATCATTCTTCTGGAGAAATTCCAAGTTCTCCTGGATTGTGCTGGAGGTACTTAATAAAATAAATGGGTTTTGGCTCAATAGCTTCAGTATCCAGATCTTCATATTTGCATCAGAACCTCCCAAACTTAAATAATTTCTTTGTAATGTCTCTATCACATTTCTGGTTTTCTCAACAGGATTGTAGAAAATAGTTGGTGCGCTTGTCAAGAACCTGGTGATTATATGATTCTTAAGTCCTAACTCTTGAAAAAACAGTATATTTGCCTTCTGGTTCTCACGATAGTCAATAGTGAAAAAAGACTCTGGAAATTGCTCTATTAATTTAATCAACTGTTTTTCATTCTGGCATACTAACTGCCATAGAGCTCTTTGAGAGTTTATCTCCGTAGGAGTGTGGAGAATTGCCTCTGGGCAGCGTTCTAAAATGTTGGCTACAGCAGTCTTGTCTGCTCCCATTTCTTGTAAGATACCAGCAATTTCTTTAACATAGGCCACATCCTGGAGAAGGACCCATTCCTTTAATCTGCGGATCTTCTTAACATCGACTGACAATTTGTGGAGACTCTCAATAGTTTCTTTATTTTCCTCTCTCGATTTTGTGTCAGTTGTGTAGCTGGAACGTACTGGGAAGCTCCTCTTTGCTACTTCAGTCCACACTGAGGGAAAATTCCATCCTGGGTTCCAGTACTGAGATCTCGTCAACAGAAGAGTAAATGCATCTTTTGCACCGTGAGCAGCTCCTCTCAACATCGCGGAATTCAGCCCTATGGAAAGAGAACAACTCTAAGGAAACACACTTAAGGCACAAGTTATACCTCGTAATGTCCTCAGAGATGTTGGTATTTAGACTAAGCTGGTGTAAGAAATTACTCTCAATGGTGATTTTTCTTATTAGCACAAAATTTGGCTTTTATGTGAAAGCGGGGAGAGGGGGGAAGACTTTTGAAAGGTTAATGTTCTGATGGATGCTTCACTAGAACTGTAACGTGGATGCAACAAACCTGCTGTGGGGGCAGGGCTCTGTCCATAGAAATGCTTGCAGTCATACAGGAACCCAAGTGTCAGCCACTTCCTGCAGCTAACGGTGTTAATTACATTACAGCTCACTCGCGCTACGTTAGAATAAATGTTTCACGCAATTTAATGTGACAGTAATTCTGCCAAATTAATTTTTTAAAAAGCAGCTTCAGTATCTTTCTTAACTCTTCTGAATGGATTTGCTGAACTTCTCAAGCATTGTTTGGCATGTGACTCGTTCCTTCATGTGTCAGAGACCCCCCCTGGTGCTCCTTCAGCAGCAGTTCACAGCCTAACAGCATTGTGAAATCATTCTTGTTATAATTAAGGAGGAAAAAATCATCAAAATCTTTATGAATGTGTTTTTTTCACTAGCTGAGTCTTGTTAATTGGGTTCTGAATAAGCACACTGGTGTTTTGAGGGAAAGCACACTGTAACATCTTCAGGCCTTCACTTGCCTCTCCCAGCACCTACTTTGCTAGAGCCACCCTTTGCACTGACACCTTATTTCTGTCTCCGGGTCACTTCTGTCATTGCTGGCCACCCCCAGTGGGCAGAGAGTCCTCCTGGAACAGGTGCCTGGGTGGCTCTGCTGGGGTCCCCCCGGCAACCCCAGGGCAGTGGTGGGGAACCCCACACCTGGCTGATGGGTATCACCAATGGCGCGTGTGGTGCCACCTGCTCTGACACGGCCGGAGGGGCTGCAGCAGCCAGGCAGAGACAGCATTAAGTGTATTTTTAACTTCCTAGGTGGTGTTTTCATAACAACCTTTAAGGAAGCAAGGAGCGTGACAGGGAGAGTTGCTGGCCTGTGAAATACTCGCACAAATTGCCGTTGCTGGTAACATGCTTAAAAGTGCTCAAATTGAAAATGAGGGGGGGGGAAAATACAATTTGTGCATTTGACAATTCTATTTATACAGTTGCTTTCACCTCTCCCAAAGTATAGCATGCTTCAAAGTGTACCTACATGAGCACTAAGATAAATTAAGGTTTTTTCAGTAGAGAAAAGACCGTTATGATCACGTAGCCTTATCTCCTACATAACAGAGCAGAAGCCTATTTTAGGAACAGCTGTACGAGACCCCTAGAATCTTCTTTATAACCCATCTTTAAAGAAAATACGTGGTTTGTTTAAAGATCTTAAGCGATAGAGCCTCTATCTAGTTGCCAGGTAAGGTTAAATATTTTCCAGGGGTAAAATACTTTATCTGAAGAAAGCATACCTTTGCTTTTAAGTTGATGTTTTTCAGCTTCTAAAAGCTGGACTCATGTTACTATATCGTAAACTAATGGAATAAGACATAAAAATAATTTCCTATGTGCAAGCTTATGTTATTAACTGAAGATGTTTATTGGTAAGTTGTTTTTCTGTAGTGTTTCAAATCTCTGAGGCAAAATCTGGTTAATGAAGCTGCTTGTGTCATAACCCCAAGGCTAATGGTTTTATCTTCATAAACTTCTTGAAAAGTGCTGTCCAGGAAGCTCCACCACAGGATGAACTATTTTTCCCCAATAGCCCTGAAAGCACTCTAAGTGTAGGTAAGTCACAAACTTTTTGTGTGCTGACCTTTCCGTGTCCTGAAAAAGGGACTGTTTCACAGGGACTGCAAACTAAAGCCTCCCCTCCACAGGGAGTGACACAACCGCTTGTGTTGCAGTACCCTGAGTAGCTCTATTGAATTGAGTGGGTCCAGTCAGAGTAAACAAACCTCTGAAGGATCAGGGCTTTCTTCATTAATGCTTCAGCTCAGCTGGAAACTGCCAGCCAAGTAAAGTATTGTTACAATTGTTTGGGATGTCAGATGATACTTTCAAAGAACAAACTGGAAAAATAACTAACCATGACTTTTACTTCAATGTGTAATCCTGCTGTTAAACAAAATTGCCTTATGAGTAATACAGTCACTTAAAACACAGTCATTTTATCTATTATAGAGCTTTTAAAAAATTCTGATATAGTAAATTGTGCTCTTCTAAGATCTGACATGGAAATGATTTTTATGTGCACTTAAAAGAAGCTTTATGTTGTCTGAAAATCTTCGACATCACAGTCAGTTTCTTCCTGTTGTTAGCGAGGAACATCCATGCAGAAAGAGAGAATACTATAAAAGGAAGGAAAACTTTATTTGCTAAACCATGTATGATTGGGGTACTCAGGAGCCCTCATAAAGCACTAAGCAAAATATCACATGCAAAATAAGATGAATGGATTTTAATGTCATGGTGTTCTCTAGAAACTGAGAGGATGATTAAGAGTTATCATTTGGTGTATTTTAGAGACCATAGATGACAGTATCACATTTCCAGGGTATGTAACCTATTCCAAAAAGTTCAGAGGACTCTTAAAGCTCATGCTGGACTACTGTCCTAATATGCAGCACCCCACTGCAACTTTTTACATACCTATATTGCCGTGGGGATTGTAAATCAATTGAGAAATTAAGAGGAAAAAATGGGCAGTTCAGACAAGACATTTGCTCTCAGTGCCAGCAGCACCCTCCTATTGCCAGGTGTCATAAGAGCAACAGGGAAGTGAACTGATGTCTATCTGGAAGTTATCTGTGATCCTGCTTGTTAGCACGCTTGCAGTGACCTGTATCTACAGATGAAAGGGCTGTTTTAAGTTTCATTATTTAATAAGACTCCTATGTGTATCTTCTATAGGACATGGAACTAGGATCCAATGGTTGATTCATCCCTCATTTCAGGGATGAAATTCAATTCAAAATTTCTGAATGTGTATTTTGAGACCCAAACTTCATTTTTTGAATAATTAACAAACCAACCTCTTGCTCATACTGTATTTTTCACAAAATCTTTGACTAAAGAGAGCAACAATATGGTTACTACTGTATGCTGGTAACTGCATTTTTATTGTATTATTTAACTGTAATTTTTATTACAGCAAGCTGTAGCCAGGTCTTAGTAAGCTATAGAGAATTAAATGGAACTTTAAAATGCCTAAATTGAACTCTGAATTAACCAGGAAGAGTAGGTATTTACCTAGAACAGAGCAGTGCAGATAGGATTCGAATAGCTTGTGATGAAATCTGGAGCAGTAATAGGTAGCACTTTTGTAGATTAATGCATAGTAGGGTAAGCTTCTGCACTTACAGGAAAAAAAAAATGAATCCCTGCTTTGCATCAGTAGTAGAAATGAAGGGGTATTACAAAAATAGGGTAGACCAACATAAAGCTTTCTTGAAAAACCTACAGAGGATCCTAGAATAATGATCCAGGTTGGAAGGGACCGCAAGAGCTCAAAGTGGAGTCTGCTATGATATGATCAGGCTGCTTTTTCCAGTCAGGTCTTGAAAACCCTCATGGACTGAGGACCTGCCCAGCCTCTCTGGGCTGCCTGTTCTACTGCTTGGCTGGCCTTGTGGGGAACGAAAAAAAGAGGTTTTCCTTCCCTCTAGGAAAGACATGAAAAAACGCTTAAGGAAGCATAACGTTATATATGCCAAAGGTCACCAAGTGGTGCTTTTAGTACAGAGAAAACTGAAAGACAGCAAGCAGGCATAGCCTCCTGGACCATCTCTATCTGCACATCCCTTTTCTCTCCCTTTAGACTCTGCTTTGGGGCAGAGGGGCTGGAGGAGGATACAGCTAGTGCAGAAGCAGAGGGTGGGAGATCTAGCAGGGCTCTTTCTGCCCATCCAGCCAGAGCCCTCTTACCCTGGCTGGGCTCTGCTGTGTTGTTGAAGACCCCTGGCAAAAAGGTCACTCCTGGCCTGCAACTGGGACTTGCACCCAAGGCTTTCATAGACTGACAGAACGGCCAGAGTTGGAAGGGACCTTAAAGATCATCGAGTTCCAACCCCCTGCCCTGGGCAGGGACACCTCCCACCAGACCAGGTTGCTCCAAGCCCCATCCAGCCCGGCCTTGAACACTTCCAGGGATGGGGCATCCACAGCTTCTCTGGGCAACCTGTTCCAGTGTCTTGCCACCCTCGGAGTAAATAATTTCTCCCTAATACCTAATCTAAACCTACCTTCTTTCAGTTTAAAAGCGTTACCCTTCATCCTACCCCTGCCTTCCCTGACCAGGAGTCCCTCCCCACCTTCCCCGCAGGAACTGGAAGGCCGCTACAGCCTCTCCTTCCCAACCACCCATCGCTAACACCACACGCCGCTTCTCCCCCCGCACCTCGCCCCCTTTTTACCGCCGGGCCGCCGCCATTGTCACGGCAGGCCCGCACCTGTCGCCCAGGCGCGGGGAGGCCCAGCGGCGGCCTCAGCCGGCCCGCTAACGGCGGGGCCGCGACGGGGCTTCCCTCAGCGTTCGGCGGGACGCCGCTGAGCCCCCACATCCCCACACACGGCCCCGGTGTGAGGCGGCGGGAGCCGGGCAGGACCCACCCGCCGCCCCCGTCCCGCAGCGCGCCTGACCTGGCTGGGCTCGCCGCCGCGCAGCGCCGCGCTGGGCCCTACCACCGCTGCGGGGCGGGGGGGAGAGAAGGAGGATGTACCATGTGGCGGCCGGAGCGGGGAGGCGGGCGGCAGCGAGGGAAGGCGGTGCGGAGTGAGTTTGCGGGACGGGAGGACTCGGGTCTCTTGGTAAACTCTGCTCTTAATCTCTCTCTGAGATCACCCGAGGTTCTTCCACTCGTTAAAGCGGGCTCCGGTGGGAGTAGAAATGGTTAAAGGTGGTTGGGTTTAAACAGCTTTCAAGAGAGGATTAATGTAGTAAATGAAAAAAAAAAAAAAATTTGAAAATCGATCATTTCTAAGTCTTGCAATAGAATCATAGAATAATTGTCTAGGCTGGAAGGGACCTTTAAGATCATCGAGTCCAACCATCAACGTAATACTGACAAAACCCATCACTAATCCATGTCCCTCAGCACCATGTCTGCCCCTCCTTTCCATACCTCCAGGGATGGTGACTCAAGCACTTCCCTGGGCAGCCTGTTCCAATGCTTCACAACCCCTCCTGTGAAGAAATTTTTCATAGTGTCCATCCTAAACCTCCCCTGGAGCTACTTGAGGCCATCATCACTTGTTACATGGGAGAAGAGACCTAACCCCGCCTCTCTACACCCTCCTTTCAGGCAGTTGTAGAGAGTGATAAGGTCTCCCCTCAGCCCCCTTTTCTCCAGGCTGAACAACCCCAGCTCCCTCGGCCACCCCTCATAAGACTTGTTCTCCAGACCCCTCACCAGCTTCATTGCCCTCCTCTGGGCATGCAAAAAAATGAACACTTTTAAATTAGGCTACTTTGTGTACCTGTGTTCTGAGGGGAAGCAGGTGATCCTATAGATTCAGTAAGGGAAATGCTCTGTTTCTGGTATTTATCCCAAACCGAAGCTGAAATAATGGTGCTGGTGAGGCCTTGTGCCCTGTGCGGCTCAGCAGTGACCGTACCCAGCAGTCACAGCCCTGGGGCTCCTGGTGCCAAAGGTGTTGACCTCCACAAAGATGCTTTGACTCAGTTTGGAAGTGGAACTCTGAAAAATCTCTTCAGGATCACACTCAGATGGGAGGCAACACTGATGTGATGATGGGAGGCTCAGCTTTCATCAGCATATTTTCTTCCAAGGGATCACCGTGCTTATTACAGAATAAAAGAATGAAATTCCCAAAGGTCATCATTGGATTTATCGTGTTTTGCTGGTGGTGTTTCAGAAGTGAAACGAGCTGTGATGGTGAGAATCATCTTCCTCTCTTTTTTTTTTTGTTTCAGCTGTATCTACTTCATTTCTCTTCTCAACTTAAGAGTAACAAATCAGCGGAGACACATAAATGATTCCTAGACTACAAAGGGTTTTCTAGGTGTGTTAGGATTTTTTATGCTAACTGCGGGTCTGTACGATCACATCCTTCAGCGAGTGAAAACCAGCACTGTTCTCTCTCCGGGAACACTTCTTTTGTCAGCTACATTTTCAACGGTCTGAGTTAGACCTGTGAAAAAGATCTAACGAAGAAGAGAACTGCTACAGAAAGCAACCGTGCTCTATCAACCCAGCTCGGGCTTGGTCTCCTGAATGACTGCCATTTCAACAACAGTTAACGATGCTCATGAATATAAATGACATACAGAGGTGTTAAAAGCATGTATCTAAAAAATGTTTCTAATTTGTAACACACAATGTATTTGTATACTTGTTTCTTTATGCTTTTATCATTTCACACCTTCATGTTATCTTTTTTCCCTTCTAACTCCTCCCCACTCTCTTGATTTTTGCGATTACCATCTGAGCTAAATTAGCAATAATGTTCTTTAAAAAAGTTATCCACCAGAGAACCCAGGAGTGAGGTTTACTTGTATTAGTTCCTTGATTAACTGTGATTCTACTTTCTTTTTTTCTGCTAACTTGGAGAAACTCTTCCCTTGAGATCTGACATTTTAATTAATATGTTCCTCACCTTCCTTCCACTTCTAAATCAAGAACGAACCGTCTGGCAGGGAAGGTATGGCTAGAGCCCAACGGTGTTTTGATATAATGATATGCTAATGATATATTGCAGTTGTTATTTAGTCCATAATGCCAAACAACTTATAGACTGATGGTTTTCATGGCTGCCATTTGGTTATGAAACTGTAAGGTCCAGTGAGGGAGGGTTGCTTCCACCTCAGTATTCCAACGAAGGCAGATCAGTTGACGCTGGGCTTTATTCAGGGCCATCTTCAGTGTCATAGCCTTGGCAGGAGCTAGCAGGGAACATAAGGAGTATGAAAAAGCAGTTTGAAAGTTTGAAATGAAAACTGTATTGTGAGGTGACCTTCCTCGAAAATAAGGAATCTATCTTCTGTCAATGTGCTCAAAAATTACATAATTAAAAGGAGTTTGATGGAAAGTGGTCATTAACTACCAAGATTTTTCTATTTTATTTCTTTGAAAATTATTCATCAAATATTTGGCATTTCCTAAGAATAAAACCAAAAAAACAAGCGGGGGAGAATGTGCTTTGGATTAATTGAGAAAACCATGCTCAACTTTACAATAATGCAACTACTCCAGCTTTGCGTTGCAGCAAGGGTATATGACAGGATCCCGTATTTTCTTCTGGACCGGAATGATGAGCTGTGGAACATGATGTTCCACGTATGAAAGCATAATAATTGAAAACCTCATAATAATTTATGCTGTTGTTGAAAGTCAAATCTTAAGAAAAGTTGGGCCTCCACACTTCTTAGAAAGAAAGTTTGTATAAAACCAAAGTCGTGGCTGGGGCCTCTGCTGCTAGCATGCCTTGATCATTAATGACATTTTATTAAATCATTCAAAGCGAGGAAGGTGTGAAGGGAAACATGTGATGCATGTCTCTTACTGTTGACTTTACTTTCACTTTCTGTGTATCTTAGCAGAACAAAATATTTTAGTAGAAACAGCAACTACAATTCTTAAAGTACTGTCCTGCTCTGGAATTCTGGAAGCCAAGAAAGGTCAGTACTGCTGATGTGAATCCTCTGCCTTTTACTTGTCAGCTGTTATCTGTAATGAGACCCCTCTTGCTGTTGCTGCCCACTTGTTTATGAACACTCTGGAAGTTGTAGATTTGAGCTGCGATCCACAGGTGGGGGTTTATTTTCAGATGTGCAGCTAGAGCTGTTCTGTCAGGGCTGGAAATTGCTCAGCAGAGCCCTGTCGGTGTGAGGCCTCATTCAGCAGTCAGTGGCTAACACGGAGAAGGCGCAGGGAAACCCGCCGTGTCGGCGGCACGCAGGCCTTGGCTTGAGCTCTGCAATTAAAACAGAAGACGTCAGATACACGTCTTTTACTAAAAATGACTTTACTAATTGCTAGAGAGGCCATTGTAACCCATTCTGCTACTCGGAACTCGTTGGAAATCGCCTCAGCGCTGAGGCGGGCGGCCGTGGAGACACGGCCCCGTTTCGTAAGGCACACCGCCCACCTCCGCCGAACACGGGAGGGGGCCGAGCCGGGGCGAGGGAGACATGCGAGGGAGACACGGGGGGAAAGAGGGAGGGAAGGAGGGAGGGAGGGAGGGAGGGAGAGCGAGCGAGCGGGCGGCCGCCCTCCCCATACCCGCTCGGCCCGCCAGCGCCTCAGCGGCTGCGCACAGACCGGCGGCGGGCGGGTGCCGGCCTCCCTACCCACAGCTTACATAAACGCCCCGCCTCTGCCCCACGGGATGGGACGGGAAGCGGTGGGATGGCCCGGCCCGGCCCCCTCTCCACCCCCGACGGCGGCGGCCCCAAGGCATCCCCACAGCCCGCCGTCGCGGGGCTGAGGAGACACGCGCCGCCGCGCACGCGCAGCGCCCGCCGCGGGGGGGGGG